>NC_053436.1:5935261-6120261 GCF_007990345.1 Gossypium hirsutum | reverse complement strand
TAAGAAGCAAGTCCATCCGTCATTAACAGGAACCAAGCTATAGTCCGTGCTATGGGCCTCGTCCATTAGCCTCTCCTTTGACACCATTATGCCTTTAACCAAAGGTTAAAACAGGATTCCCACCAAGGTCAACAAAATTACAGATTGATTTTAGAGCTATAGTAGTCATCATCCTCATCCAAAGAGAAAGGCTTCAGCAATCTTGCCTAACCTGTTAATTAAATAGCAAATAACATCACAAACAACCTAGTTTTGATCATAAATTCATAGATTTCATCAATAAATAAAGGTATGTTTCTAAATTGGGTCTAGTGGTATGTTTCTAACATTGGGTGCAAGGTGTCTGGATTCAATTCTCAGAATGTAATAACTGAAAGATTTCATGAGAGCTTTGAATAAAATTATACTTCTCTTATTAACTAAAGAATTGAACTTAAATAGAGAAAAAAAAGTCCTAATCCTAATTGGGAAAATAGTTCTCTTATTCTAATAAACTACTAAAACATAAAAAGAAAATAGTTCCCTTATTCTAATAAACTACTAAAAGATAAAATAAAAATATTTCTAGAATATGAATAAAACTTATCTATCCAAATAAGATTTATCTACCTAAATAAATTTAAAATATATACATATTTCAACACCCTCCCTCAAGTTGGTGCATACATATCAATCATGCCCAACTTGCTTACAAGAAAATCAAAGCTTGTCTTAGAGAGTCCTTTGGTGAGTATGTCAACAATCTGTTGTTTTGAAGGAACAAACGGCATGCACACTTGGCCTTCTTCAATCTTTTCCTTGATAAAGTGTCTATCAATCTCAACATGTTTAGTTCTGTCATGTTGGACTGGGTTGTGAGCAATGCTAATGGCAGCTTTGCTATCACAGTACAACTTCATTGGTGAAGTTATTGGTTTCCTCAGCTCTTCCATAATTCTCTTTAACCAAACCATTTCACAAATTTCTTGAGCCATTGATCTAAACTCAGCCTCTGCACTACTTCTTGCTACAACAATTTGTTTTTTGCTTCACCAAGTCACAAGGTTTCCCCCAAACAAATGTACAGTATCCTGATGTAGATCTTCTGTCTGTTATTGAACCTGCCCAATCTGCATCTGTATAAGCTTCAATTCCTCTTTGTTTGGATTTCTTGAAGAATAAGCCCTTTCCCGGTGAACTCTTCAAGTATCTTAGAATTCAAAACACTGCTTCTTCATGTTCCTCCATTGGGGAGTGCATAAATTGACTCACTAAGCTTACTGCAAAAGCTATGTATGGCCTTGTATGTGATAAGTAAATTAACTTACCAACTAATCTTTGGTACTGCCCTTTATCAACTAATCGACCTTCTTTATTTTCAAATTTTACATTTGGATCAATTGGTGTGTCAGCTGGGGGCAACCACTCATCCCAGCCTCTTTTAAAAGATCAATCACATATTTTTTCTAAGAGACCACAAGACCCTTCTTTGATCGAGCAACTTCCATTCCAAGAAAGTATTTCAAAGGACCCAAGTCTTTGATCTCAAACTCCAATGCTAGATGCTCCTTGAAACGTCTTATTTCATCCACATCATCTCCTGTAAGAATGATATCATCGACATAAACTATAATAACAGCTATTCTACCTTTTTGTGAATGTCGATAGAACATTGTGTGATCAGCTTGCCCTTGTGAGTAACCTTATTTTTTAATAACTTGAGTGAATCGTTCAAACCAAGCTCGAGGAAACTACTTCAGACCGTATAAAGATTTCTTGAGTTTACATACTCGAGTTCCAAATTTTTCTTCAAAACCTGGAGGAAGATCCATGTAAACTTCTTCTTCAAGTTTGCCATTTAGGAAAGCATTCTTCACATCTAGTTGCTGTAAAGACCAATCAAGATTAACAGCAATTGATAAAAGAACTCTGACGGAATTTAATTTGGCCACTGGAGCAAATGTTTCAAGATAATCTATCCCGTATGTTTGAGTGTACCCTTTTGCTACCAACCGGGCTTTGTATCTATCTAAAGATCCATCTGGTTTGAATTTGGTTGTGAACACCCATTTACAGCCCACTGTTTTTTTCACTACAGGTAATTCCATTGTTTCCCATGTACCTGTTTTTCCAAGAGCACGCATCTCCTCTAAAATAACCTCCTTCCACTCAGGAACCTGTAAAGCATCTTTCACATTTTTTGGTATTTGGACAGTATCGAGACACGAAACAAAGGTTGAGAATGTCGAAGATAAGGCTTTATAGATACAAAGTTAGACATGGGATATTTGACAATATTTCTAACACATTTTCTTTTGGCAATTGGAATATCTAAATCAGAAAATTCATTGGCTGGATTATGAGCTTTACCTGGGCTTTTGACAGGATCTTGCGGGTCGGATTCTTGGTGATGAATCTGGTGGATTCCACTTTCTTGATTTCGATTTCTTCTTGAGTAAACAATTAACTTCTTTGTTTGTTCTTTATTTTCATGATCAGACTTTACACCTTCATCCTCATTTTCATTAACATTAACATCATTAATTTTTGTGTTAATTATAAATTCGTCTTCCCCATTATTAGAATCCCTATGTTGTATATTCCTAGTCTCTTCTTAATCAATTATAGAATCTTCTTTAGTATAATTCCCTCCCTGAAGATTAGAATGAAAAAAAGATTTTGTTTCAACAAATGTGACATCCATGGTAACTATAATCTTCCTATCAATTGGATCATAACATTTGTAACCCTTTTTATTAGAAGCATAACCAACAAAGACACATTTTTTTGCTCTAAGATCTAGTTTACCTTGGTTGTGAAGATGAACAAAAACACTACACCCAAAAACTCGGAGGGATAAATCTGTAATCAATTTAGAGTTAGGAAAGCTATCTTTAAAGAGACTAAAAGGAGTTCTATAATTTAGAATTTTACTGGGCATTCTATTAATAAGATATGTAGCTGTTAACAAGGCTTCGCCCCAAAGATAACGTGGTACTTGACTAATGAACATCAAGGCTCTAGTTACTCCCAAAAGATGTCGGTTTTTTCTTTCTGCAATCCCATTTTGTTGTGGTGTATTTGTACAAGAACTTTGGTGGACTATTCCATGTTTGGTTAAGAAAATACCTAATTGGTCGCTAAAAAATTCCCCACCATTGTCAGTTCGAAATACTTCTATTTTCACACCAAATTGTGTTTTCACCATAGCATAAAAAGACTGAAACACATTTTTAACTTCGGACTTATCTTTTAATAAAAACACCCAACAAAGTCGAGTATGATCATCAATAAATGTGACAAACCAACGTTTTCCTGAAAAAGTCGAGACTCTTGAAGGTCCCCAAACATCACTATGAATTAACGAAAAAGGTTTGAAGGCTTTATATTTTTGAGGTGGAAAGAATGACCGATGATGTTTAGCCAATTCACAAAATTCACAATGATATGGACTTTTATTTTTAAATAGATTAGGTAACAAATATCTTAAATAATAAAAATTAGGATGTCCAAGCCTATAATGCCAAATCATAACCTTATCAAAATCAGAAACAGAATTTAAACATAAAGTAGTTGTTGGTTAACTTAGATGGTCGTCTTCAAGAAAGTAAATTCCACCAAATTCTTTAGCATTGCCAATCATCCTCCTCGAGACCATGTCCTGAAACTTACACATAGAGGAGTCAAATATAACATGACAATTTGAGGACTGGGATAATTTACTGACTGATATGATATTACAAGCTAGATTTGGCACATGTAAAACATCATGTAAAATCAAGGAAGATGAAATTTTAACAGTGCCTTTCCCGGCTATTGCCGAGAAGGACCCATCTGCTACTTTGATCTTTTTGTTTCCTGCGCAAGGTGTGTAAGTTGAAAAAAGGAAAATGACTGCTAGTCATTTGATCACTAGCTCCAGAATCAACAATCCATGTGTTTGTTTTACAAGGCTTGACACTGAAAAAAACAGAAAAATCAGTACCTGATTGGGCAAAAGAAGAAGAAGGATTATTGGATGAGTTAGGAATAGAAGAATTCATCCGAAATTGTGGTGATTGAAAAAACTTGTGTAGATGCTCTAATTGTTCCTTAGTGAATGGAGACCCTTCCAGAGAACTTTGGCCCTCATAATTTCCATTAGTTGTTTGGAAAGCTCTGCTATCCCCTGATTGTGAACCACGACCATTGCCATTCTTTTTCCTTCCATTTGTCGGTTTCCCATGGAGCTTCCAACACGTTTCACGAGTGTGCCAATATTTTTTGCAGTGATCGCACCAAGGTTTTTTCTTTTTTCACTATCATCATTATTTTTAATAGTTACAAGAGCAGAACTATCATCATTAGCTTCAAACCCTGGCTTTAACATTACTTTTCTCCTTGTCTCCTCTTTTCTAACCTCAGAAAAAATCTCACGAAGTTTTGGAAGCGGTTTTTTCCCTAGGATCCGAGATCTCACTTCATCAAATTCTTTATTTAAACCAGCCAGAAACAAATAAGCTCTTTCATTCTCTTCTTTTTTCATAGCTTTTACACCATCTCCGGGACACTCCCATTCATCATTATAATACTGATCCAGTTCTTGCCAAAGAGACATCATCTCATTATAATAAAGAGTAACTTCTTTTTCCCCTTGCCTAGCTTTCCACAGTTTTATTTTTAACTCAAAAATCTGTGAAGCGTTTTCTAAATCTGAATAGGTGTCTTTCACAGCGTCCTAAACATCTTTAGCAGTTGGGAGAAAAAGAAAAGGTTTACCTATGGAAGCTTCCATGGAATTAATAAGCCACGCAATTACCATAGAATTTTCTGACCTCCATTTGCTCATCTTTGGATCACCCACCTGTGGTTGCTCAACTTCTCCATTTAAATGACCTAGCTTGCCGCGCCCATCAATTGCTAATTTACCGACTGCGACCATTCCAGATAATTCTTGCCATTCAACTTGTGAGATGTCAGTTGAAAAGAAAGGTGAGACGCCTCTGTCCCTTGAGTCATTGTACTCTCGGTAGTTGTTTCAACTGTATAACTTTTTTCCTCTGTTTGATTGCTGGATCTCTTATCTCCAGTGAAGGCTGTTTTAACCATGATGTTACTAGAGATTTTAACCTAGCTCTGATACCATGAAAGATTTCAAGAGAGCTTTGAATAAAATTGCACTTCTCTTATTAACTAAAGAATTAAACTTAAATAGAGAAAAAAAAGTCCTAATCCTAATTGGGAAAATAGTTCCCTTATTCTAATAAACTACTAAAACATAAAAAGAAAATAGTTCCCTTATTCTAGTAAACTATTAAAAGATAAAATAAAAATATTTCTAGAATATGAATAAAACTTATCTATCCAAATAAGATTTATCTACCTAAATAAATTTAAAATATATACATATTTCAACAATAACATTTAGACCAAAAAGAAGAAAACACGACCTGAATTTCTCTTTCTTGTTTTTCTTTTTTTTTATGTGCGCACGCAATTAATATACTAAGCAGAGTGGCAAAGCACTGCAAAAGGTGCAAAACCAGGTGCACGTGGGGATTGAAGAACCATTCCAGGATTCTTAGTAAAATTACCAAATGACATTAGCAGCCAAAGTAGATAGCAACTCCACGTATTCTATCAGTAAAAGAGTTTGCTGTTCAGTTTACAAAGTCCAACAACGAAAAAGGTTATCAAGATGCAAAATTTAATAATTAGTTGATAGCTGCCCAATCGTCCAATAAGCTCATCCTTCAACCATTTGTTAGAGTACCGAGGTAAAAGTCACATAGCAGAACAATTTGCTAACAAGTCAGCAGACAAACATCAAAACTTAACCCAATCTTGAAGAAAAGAGCTAATAACTAAAACAGATTCAGCTAAACATACAAGATAGGGCATTTGGTCTAGTGGTATGATTCTCGCTTTGGGTGCGAGAGGTCCCGAGTTCGATTCTCGGAATGCCCCAGCCCATTTTTCCTTTTTCCCCCTAATTTCAAATATATAATCAGAGAATCAACCAGAAAGTCAACTCTAAAAGTCAAACAACAGATATATTTGTTTCCTGACAAGATTCTTTTGCAGTGAGTAAAAAAAAAATAGATTGTTGCCATTTCCGGAAGTTTAGTGTTTGTACCTTCAATCTTATTATAGGCATCCACAAAAGGGTAATTTGACTAACAAAGGGCACAAATAAACAGAATAACCATGCACGTTGAAGAGCAGGTTCAAATCATTTACTGGAGTGCCTATTTAAATTTCAGCAAAAAACATAGAACTGAAAGGCAAAGTAGTTTTCCACTTTTCTGAGTGAGTTCCCATCGTCTCTGTCCGCAAAGACTGCTTCATTTCATTTTCCTGAATCAACTACTAGGCTATACTAGATGGTCTACGCAGCTAGCTCCCACCTTGCCCCAACCCCTCAACCTTTGCTGAAAGGTGTGATTCAGACCTACAACCTTATGCATAACTAAACAACATTGCCATTTAAATTAAGTCCAAAGACCCAGCTTGAAAAGTTTATTAGGACATTAAGTAGTGATTAGGTATCTACTAGCTGCCTAGTTGTTCTGTAATTTCATTTTTTTAAATTACTTTTGTGCGAATCAAAAAATCTAATTTCTAAGTACAATAACTATGAAACTATTGATTAAAAAGTCAAGACACTTCGTGGTTAAAAGAAATTTATAAAATTTGGGAGATTCATAACCTATAGATGTTATGGCCTCTAGGGGATCCATATTTCGAATTGATAACTATATGCTGGGATTAAAATATAGATAAACGCTGTAATCTGGTACTAATACAATTTCAAAAGCCCTTAGCATTCAATTGTAGCAGGCCAATGATACATTGAAGTATTGAACCACATCAAAAGTGAGAGATTGAGAAACTTTAGTCTTCCTAGAATGACTCCATTGGAAAGTAATAGAATTTCTAAGAGAAAAGATCTACTAACTATATACCAGACATGATGGATATCCAAAATTGGGCATTTGGTCTAGTGGTACGATTCTCGCTTTGGGTGCGAGAGGTCCCGAGGTCGATTCTCGGAATGCCCCAATTTCTTGCCTTTTTCTTTTCAGTTCCCTGTTTTATATCCTAAAATATTTTATTAAAGGAATCTTTAGTAAAGTCAACTTCCAGAGCATAATATTGAACTTCATAGACTTAGATTGATCTGTTTTCTAATGAGTCTCAGAAATAAATAGAAAAATGAATAAATTATGTTGTATGAATCATCTTTGCATGTGGGCAAGCTGGCCTCATACCTGAAGTAACAGTCATTAGAAAACAGAATTCTGTCTTATACCTGTGAAAATAAAGGAATAGAGAAGTTAATCAATAATATCCAGTTTAGCCAAAGATAGAGAAAGGAAAGGCCAAAAGAAAAGAAGTCCATCTGTCATTCTGACCAAGAACCATGCTACACTCCATGCTGTGGGTCTCCTCCATCAGCTTCTCCTATTGCACCAACACTCCTTCAACCAAAGGTTAAAATAGGATTCAAACCCAGGTCAACAGAATTACAGAATGACTTTAGCTAAAGTAGTTAGCATTCTTGTGCAAATAGAAGACTTTTAAGCATCTCTGCATAACTTCATAACTGTTCATTCCAATAGCTAAAAAGATCACAATCAATCTAGTTCTGATCAGAGGGTCAAAGATTTCATCAATAAATAAAGGCTCACACCACTTATAGAAAACTACTACCTTTGAATGTAATAACCATAAATTATAGAGAACAAACAAGTGTTTGGTCTTGTGATGTGATTCTAACTTTTGGTGCAAGAGGTTCCCCATTCAATTCTCAGAATGCCCAACTGTTTTTTTCACTATCTTCTATCCATTTAAAACTGCACACAAGATGATTGTGGCCCGAAGCCATCTTTCAAAGTATTAATTGTTTTCTGACAAGACAATTCAAAAACTAGTTGCAAAACTAAATAAAATAAGGAGCAAATCTTTATGTAATTTTATTAATAGCTCTCAAAGTCTTCAGATAAAAGATACCGCCCATCCCAGTCAAAAATGAATCAACATGCTTTGGTTGTAAATGAACGGACATTTGAGGAGCAGGCTTAAATACTTCTTGACCAATGTTTATGACAAGAAAAACTAGTGAACTAGAAAGCCAGATCTAAAGTAGATGGCAAAGCGGGGTGCAACGACTGTAGTAAAAAGAGAGGCAAAGCACTGCAAAGGTGAAAAACTTGGTCAAGGTAGTATTCACTCATTAGTAGAAATGTAGACTTACTAAATGCTTTCACAGCTAAAGTAGATGGCACCTCCACCTACTGCCTCAATAAAAGACTTTGCCATTTAGTTTGCAGAGCCCCAGAAACCAAAGGATTAAGGATACAGCTTTAATGGAACAGTCACTAACAGCCTAATCATTCAATAAGCTCATCTTTAAACCATTCTTCTACAACAACTAAGCAGGCAGACATCCAAATTTATCAGATTCTTGAAGAAAATACCTGAAGGCAAAAAGGAATTTCTGATAAACATCAAAGATTGGGCATTCCATCTACTAGAATAATTATATAATACTACCAGCATTCAGATTTCAAACAAGTTAGGGGATACAAATTCAAGTCAAACATCTATAATTGAAGATTTGGTCCAGTTGTCTGATTCACTCTTCGTGTGCGAGAGGTCCTAAGTTCAATTATCGGAATGCCTTAAAACCCTTTCTTTTTCCATTTCCAAATTTTGCAACTAAAAATAATTGATCATCAGAATCCACAATTCAACTTAAAGTAAGTGTACTAATACAGCAATTAATGAAAAAATATGCAAAAATTATAAGACTTTGCCTAACCCTAGACTCCAATAGGTTCAAAATAATATCAAAGAATTCTTGTAAAACTCTAAATATATATATGAAGTTAAGAAATCATCAGTCGATAAACTTCCACTTACCATTAAGCCAAACAAAATCGCCAAGAATTAGCAAACAGTATACAAAAGAATATAACACGAAAACTCGTCAAGCTCCACAGCAGCAAATTACAAGCGATTACTGCTTCATTCATATGATTGGAAAATGGAGGGAAATTAAAAAAAACAGTATTTTAGGTTACTTAATTTCCATGACTTTTCGTCAAAACAGGAACCGACAAGGAAAGGAGAACGAAGAGGGGAAGACTTGGGTCAAAACTCATAATCGAGTCACCAACGGGGTCTAATTTTATTTTTAGTCCCTCTACTATGTTGAAAAGAGCTTTGCCCCTTTTATTTTAATTTAACAGTTTTAAACCTCTACTTTTTATAATAATGTTAATAGTAGATTTAAATTGATAACACCTTTACTCACTGTCATTAAATAGATTGCATAGAATTTTTTTGCTATTGTTCAAGCATTTTGTCAAAGTGATGTGAAATTTTAATTAATTATATTTAATTAATAATAAATTTACACATTTAAAATTATTTTAAAAAATTTTAATTGTCACTTTAACTGCAAAAATGAATAGGGTTATCGGTTTCAACCTACTAATAACTTAGAAGACGAAATTATACCAAATTATAATTTAGGATTAAATCCTAAATATCAACCTACCAGAGCGACTAAAATAAAAATTAGACTCACCAGCGGGAAATCTGGTTCTCTGTTTGTGCTTTTGGGTTAAAAATAAACATAATATTATTACGTCAACGAACATTCCTTTGGCAGTCAATAATTCCGCCGTCTTGCCCTCACAAATTAATTAATAATTGGTTAAATTTACAATTAGTCTCTGTACTTTGAGAAACTTGTGAATTAGTCCTTGTATTTTAATTTGATCAATTTTAGTCCATATACTTTTTGAATTGGTCCCTTTAGTCTCTGTACTTTTCGAATTTTGAAATTTTAGTCTTAACCAAAATAGTAGCAGTTAAATTCATTTGGTTAAATTTAATTACTAGTCTTGTGCTATGCATAGTGGTAGATCTAGAAATACTACTTAGGAAAATTAGAGGGCGGAATTAAATTATATATTTTTATAATAGTAAAAATGCAATTTTTTCATTTAATAGCATAGATATTTGTAATTTTTAGAGGATTAAATTAAATTTTTATCATTTTGTGGGGGTAAAGTGCAATTTTACCATTACTAATTTAAAATTTTATAATTATAAATGAGCTAAATGGGAAATTTTCCATTTTAGGGGGGTTGGGGCCTTTGCCAAGTCCCCTTACATCCGCCCCTGGCTATGCATATAGTTGTAAATTTAGTTTATATTCTCTTATTCTAAATCCTTATATTTTTTAAATTCTGAAATTTTAGTCCTAACACAAAAAACAATAGTTAATAACAATAGTTAATCCAGCAACTGAATTTTTAATGAGCAATATGTGGAAATAACCAGTTAACGCAGCATTACATATACGATAATATGTTTGCCGCATCAGATTTTAGAAATAGCATAACTTAACTTAATGATTTTAACCTTTGAAAAAAAAACTTAATGATTTTAACGGTTATCATTTGGTGATGACTGAAATTTTAAAATTTAAAAAGTACAATGACTAAACAAGATCAAATTAAATCCACAAACTTTCGTCAAATTCGACGCCCATCAAATTTCCAACTTATCGGTTGGAATGAAAAACCTTATTTCAAGTATCAGTTCAAGTTCGGGTGTACCGAGGCTAAGGCTAAGCTTTAAAATATTTTATTTTATTTTATTACATTTTTATTTTTATTTTTATTTTCTCTATCAACTTAAACCCCCCTTTTATTTTTCAACTTGCAATGCACAGGTCGTTTGCACGACTGTACTGCGACAATAATTTTGGCCAGAGAAAAAGGCGAAATTGGATAATCAGTCCCTGTGGATTCGACCCTACTGGTCTATACTGCTATTTACTGTTATTTTGTCATAGGATTTTCTATTTTGTGGTTTTGAGGCCTCTCAAATTGGCATCGTTGTCGGGGATTGGAAAAAAAATTTAATTTTTGTTTGTTTTCTTTTATGACCAAGTGAAAATTCTAGATTTTGAACCGAAAATAAAGAAGTTGACTCGAACATTACGAAGAGAAGCTATTCGACACGGTAAACGACCATATCCCAACTTCGAATTAGGATCTTATACCGAAGATATTTTCTCATTCGACGAACCAGAAAAAATGACAGATCAAACAATACGTCAAGTCGCAGCAGCACCAGATGAACAACAGCCACTATGCATAACTCATTTGAAGGAACATGGTTTGTTTAAGCATGAAACCAGAGGGAATAACCGGGCTGTTTTATTTAAATAACCCAAATAATTTAATTAAGTACCAAAATGACCCACTTTTTTAATTAAACACCAAAATGACTTGAAATCAACTGTAACAGCCTAATTTTCAGTGGTATCGGGAATAGAGATTTGAGATCACCAAATCCGACGAGTGAGTTGAAAATTTAATAAATTAATACCTATGAGTCAAATGTGAGTATAAAAGCATTTTTGAATTAGTGAATTTGGTGATTTAAAAGAATTAATTAGGTAAATTGGGTCGAGAATGAGGTATCGAGACCTCGATTTCATAAATCGAGCCATAAATATTTTTAGAAATATTTATGGAGTGTTGGTGAGGTAGTAATAAAATTTAGTCAGAAAAGTTTGACATTTGGGTGGTTAATTAAATAAAAAGGACTAAATTAAAAATTGTGTAAAAGTTGCTAAAAGGATTAAATAGCTTAATTGTCAAATGAGGAAGGACCTAAAGTGCAAATAAGCCCAAAGGAGATATTTTGGGCGGCAATAGCTAAGAAAAATCAGGAAATGGGTGAAATAAGAGAAAAATTGGAAAATTCCAAAATGGGCTAAATAAAAATGGGACTAAATTGGAATATCTAGAATTCTCTTCATTTCTCTTCATATTCATCAGCTGAAAAACAGTCATGGAGGAGGGTTCAAGCTGCTTTTCATACTATAGCTTCATGTAAGTTTAATTCTTACTTTCTCCTTTAAAATTTTTATGGTTTTGGACCTTTACAATTGGGTCCAACTTACTATTTCATTAGTTTTTTATTCCATGGCTAATTTTTGAAGTTGTTATGGATGAATTCTGGAAGTATATGATGATTTGACATGGAATTAGAGCTTCAAATTGTTTATATTCTGATTTTATTGAAAGAATTGAATAGAAAGTGAATGTTTGGGACCTAATTATAAAAGAGTTTGAAGTTAGAGTTTTATGTGGAAATTTTGAATTTCAATAGTTATGAAATAACTTATAATGTATATAAAAAATATTAATTGAGAAAATTATCTTAATTGAGGGGTTAATTGAGCAAGGACTGAATTGTATGAATTGTGAAATTTGGGGCAAAATGGAAATCAACATTTTGCAATAAAATTATTTTTGGCAGCAGCAGTAGTTTAACTTTGAAAAATCTTCAAAAATTTTAGAAATCTAATTATAGGATGAATAAAATATGAAATTAAAGCTTATTGAGTCTAGTTTCTTATAAAAGAAATTATGTAAGCAATGGAATTGTAAATCATGAGATACGATAACTTTTGTGAGACAATGTCAGAATGATTTCGGGTTTCCCTGATCTGAATTTGGAAAATCATCAAAAATTGGATAAAAATAATTAGGGGCTTAAATTTATATGTTTAGAATCCTGAATGAGTCTATTTTCAAGAGAAACAAACGAGGACATCATTCGAATCCTTTACGAGAAGATAATTAATTTTTAGTGAAGAAGGGTTGGAACTGTCAGACAGCAGAACAGGGGAGACTTCAATGAATAAACTGTATTAATTGGCCCAACCAAAAATTATGAATTTTTTATAGTAAAAAGACATATGAGTCTAGTTTCTGAAAAAATTTATGGATATTAATTTGGAGTTCTGTAGATCAAGATAAAAATAATTTAGTGACTATGACATAGATGGACAGCTTGAATATTCACATAAGTAGATAGTGAAAATTATGGATAATGTTACCTACAAGTGTGTTGTTTATACTAAGGATGCGGATGGAAACGAAGAGGAGGAAAATATACATATATATATATGAATGACTTGTGTATAAATTGATCACATGCCCGATTATAATTGATAAATGTTGAATTAGAAATGATATAATGTTTTATTTGGAATATTTATTATGAAATTATGATTATCGTTATAATACAAAAATCGTACTTGTGAGTTTGTATAACTAAATTTTAGTGGCCATTTGTTAATTTTATGAATTTCATGATGTGTTATTTCATATAAATTGATGATAACTTCGTGAATATTGTGTGAACCACACGATCTGACCACACAGCCTGTGACCCCTTGCAGTGTTGAAAAATTTTAAATATTTTCGAAAAATTTTCTGAGTTCTCGGTTAAGTCCCGATATCTATATTCTGGGCCTCGATGGCTCACATAAGGGACAGTATGATTAAATTTGATTGATTTCAGGTATGAATGTTATGTGAAGCGAAATTTTTGTTAAATGATCTGTAAATTTTGGTAATATTCCGAATCCTTATTCCAACGACGAATACGGGTTAAGGGTGTTACATCAACAGTAAAAGTTGGTGGAGCCAAATTATATGGCGCCACCAACTTGCCACGTCAGCAGGGAGCATAAAAAAATTAATTTCTTGGTGGATCCATGTAAAATGGCGCCACCTGTATAAATACTATGGAAATACTGCAAGTTCTGAAAAAATAGGAGACTTCAAAACAATTTTCCATTTTCTGGTGAAGCTAATTTAAATGGCGCCACCAGGCCCTCACACCCTTCTGATTTGTTTTACCCTTTTTTTTTTACTTTTTTTTTACTTTTTTTAACTTTTGTCTTTTTTATTTTTTTTCTTTTTTTAAGTTTTATATTTTTTCTTATTTTATTTTATTTATTTTATATATTTATTTTTTGTTTTTAATTTTAAAAAAAATTGAAATGTATATTTGAAATGTTTTATAATATATATGTTTTATAATATATATTTTTTAAAATTTTAAATATTAATTTTAAATATTTTTAAATTTTGAATATTATTTTTTTGAAATTATGTCTTATAAATTTTAAAAATATATTTTTGAAATTAATTTTTCTAAATTTTAAATTTTAAATATATTTTTAAAAATATATTTTTAAACAAAATAAAATAATTTCAAAAATATATATTTAAAAATAATTTTAAATATATATTATAAAACATTTCAAATATACATTTCAAATTTTTTAAAATTAATAACAAAAAATAAATAAACAAATTTAAAATTTAAAATTTTAAAAAATATATATTATAAAACATTTCAAATATACATTTCAAATTTTTTAAAATTAATAACAAAAAATAAATAAACAAAATAAAATAAGAAAAAATTTAAAAAAAAAGACAAAAGTTAAAAAAAAGTAAAAAAAAAATCATAAGGGCGTCAAGTCTGGTGGCGCCATTTAAATTTGCTCCACCAGAAAATAGAAAATTGTTTTGAAGTCCTCTATTTTTCCAGAACTTGCAGTATTTCCATGGTATTTATACAAGTGGTGCCATTTTACATGGCGCCACCAAAAAATTAATTTTTTTGTGCTCCCTGCTGACGTGACAAGTTGGTGGCGCCATATAATTTGGCTCCACCAACTTTTATTGTAGATTTCAGGTCATTTTGGTGTTTAATTAAAAAAAGTGGATCATTTTGGTACTTAATTAAATTATTTGGGTTATTTAAATAAAAAAGCCGAATAACCGAGAATCAAATTAAACTTCAAGCTTTTCCTTTTTTATTAGTCGACTCTGCTAGATAATGACTATTTTATTTACCTCTAGGATCTGTTAATACATGATTTGTTAAATAAAATAGTCATTCTTTAGCAGAGTCGTTTACTGCGTCAAATATTCCCTACTTCGAAGTCGGGATGTGGTCGTTTAATGCGTTGAATAGCTTCTCTTCGCAATGTTTGAGCCAACTTCTCTATTTCCAATTCAAATTCAATAATCCCCGGTTCTAACTTGGTCGTAAAGAAAACAAACAAAAATTAGAATATTTTTTCCAATCCCCAACAATGACGCCAAAATTTGAGAGGCCTTAAAACCACCAAATATAAATTTCTATGACAAAATAACTCTAAATAGCAATATAGAGCAGAATGGTCGAATCTACATGGACTGGTTATCCAAATTTGCCTGAATCAAATCTATAGAAAATTCCACTTCTCTTTCTGGTGGTAATCCTGGTAATTCCTCTGGAAACACATTAGAAAATTCACATACCACTAGAACTGCCTGTATCTTTGACTCAGATATCTTGGTGTCGAGTACATAAGCCAAGTAAGCATCATACCTTTTTTAACATATCTCTGTGCTGCCATTACTGAAATCACATCAGATAACCCCTCTGTCTGATCAGATTTAACCCGAAGCAACTCACTATTCTAACATTTTAACATAATATATTTCTGTCTACAATTTACTACTGCATCATGCTGGGTTAGCCAATCCATGTCCAATATCACGTCAAATTCATCAAATGGCAGTAACATCAAATCAGCCAGGAAACAATAACCTCTTACCATCAGTGGACAATTTTTACAAATTTTATCCACTAACACAGACTAGCCCAGGGGGTTCGAGACTTTAACCACAAATTCAGTAGGTTCAACAGATAAATTTTTAACAATTGCAAGTTTAACACATATATATATGAATGTGTAGAACCAAGATCAATCAATGCAGTAATATCAGTATCAAGTAAAGAAAATGTACCAGCAATAACATCGGGTGCTGAGGCATCTTCTCTAGCACGGATGGCATATGTCCTATCAGGTGCTCGTGCTTCAGACCGACCTGCAATATCTTTCGTAGCTCCTCGGCTACCACTGACATTACCGGATGGTCAAGGTGGTCTGCCCCTCGAAATTGGATTACTTAGCTTCGATATTTGTTCTGCTTCTTTTTCACCCCTTTTTGGATAATCTCTAAGGAAATGGTCGAGAGAACCACATCGGCAACAAGCCCCACTCTTAAATCGGCATTCACCAAAATGGATTTTATTACAATACTGGCATATCGGCTTAGAGGTACCAACACTGCCAACACTGGTAACTAATGGAGTGGAAGGTCCTGGATTAGTGTGTTGAGAACCTCGCTATCTACCCGAATACCCAGTGGTTGAGGTAGAACGATCCTGGTATTTCTTCAATTTCTTTGAAGCAGAAAACTGGGATTTTCCCATCGGTCTTTTACTAAAAATTCGAGCTTCCCTCTCATCCTGTTTCTTTTATTTGCTCAATTCTTCTGCTTTATAAGCTCTCTCTGCCAATGTTGCAAACTCTCGAATTTCAAGAATTCCGATCAGTAGCTTAATATCTTCATTCAACCCTTCTTCGAATCATTTGCACATTTCAGCTTCTGACTGTACCCATTCTCGAGCATATTTACTCAATCAAACAAATTCTCTTTCATACTCAGATACCGATCTATTGCCCTGTTTCAGCTCAAGAAATTATTTTTCTTTTCTGGTCAAGGAACCTTTGGCTGATATATTTCTTTTTAAATTCATTCTGAAAGAACTCCCATGTAATTTATTCTTTCGGAACAACTGAAGCTTTAGTATTCCACCAATGATAAGCTGTGTCTTTTAGCAGTGAGACGGCACATTTCAGACATTCTTCTGGTGTGCAAGATAGTTCCTCCAAAACCCGAGTAGTATTCTCTAACCAGAATTCAGCCCGTTCGGAATCATCATCAACTGCTGCTCGAAATTCTTTGACCCCATATTTTCGAATTTTATCTACTGGAGCTTTTCCTTTTCTGGCAGATTCAGTACCTGTACCCTGTGGGATCTCGGGAACCAGTGGAGGAGCAGGAGGGGACCTTGAATTTGCTGCACTACAGGGTTAGTTCTTAAGTATTGATTAAACTATTTATTCGTCATTTGAAAGAAGGTTGTTTTTGCCTCCTCCCCTCGACCCTCTGACCCGGGCCTTCTACTGCTAGTTTCTTCTCTTTGTACTGAAGTCGGAGCATGACTCCCAACTTCCTCAGATTGAGCTCGGTCGGATGACGTTACTATAAGAAAAACACATTTTAAATGGTCAAGAGATATCACACTATCAATAATAATTTAAATGACATGTATAGCTAATCCCGTATTTGCTACATCGGTCCTAGAACAGGCTAAATCGTAGCTTTGATACCAAAAATGTAACACCCCCTACCCGTATTCATTACCGGAATAGGGTACGAGGCATTGCCGGAGTTTACGAATTAATTTAAACTTTTTTTTTAAACTCAGTATAACCTCTTTATAGATATCTAACATTCTCTGCAATTTTAAACTGAGACTCATCCAAATCAACCAATCCAATTCAACATATTTTCAAGATAGATTCATACATATTTATAAGATAACCTCATCACACATCAAAACCAAGATTTGTTAGCCATACCATTGGCTGACCTTACATTCATTTCACAGAATCATTTACTTTATTAGCTTATACATGCCATTGATTTCCAAAATAAAGTTTCTTTATATATCGCAATCCTGAGGTTGATAGTGTGATGTGTCTCCGACCAAATCCGACCTCCGAGCTCTTAACACTACAAAACAGGGGAAAATGAAACAGGGTGAGCACTTTGTGCTTAGTAAGCTCATGTAACAAGACTTATACTTACCTAATGTTTTCAATACAATGCAATAAATATTCATATATCCATTCAATGCATTATTACCCTAACATGCATAAACTCAATATTCAAGTTAGTACAATAATTTCCATGTACCAATAATATATATCATGATTGATGAGCTCAACAATACCATAATTTCCATTCCCTTGTTATTTTTCCATATTTATCTCGTTGAAGTTCTCGGAATTTTGATGGATTTTTTAGAGGTACACTTTTAGTGTACAATTTCCGGTTCCATCAATTCATATACATGTGAGCGCATTTTCATTTCAGAGAGCACACTCCCGCGAACCTCAACCTTGCAACGGGATTACCAGTCAAGACTAAATCCCTGGCAATATGAACTCATAGAGTATTGTCAGGATTACCAGTCCAGGCTAAATCCCCTACAACAACAATTACTCTAATGAGTTTGGATCTGAATTACCAGTCCAGGCTAAATTCAGACCCTGATTCGGATTACCCATCCGGGCTAAATCCATTTTCCACATATTCTTCGGGAGGGCTATATAAGGATAAGATTACCCGTCCGTGCTAGATCCTTTTTACCGTCAATTCCTTCTCAGAGATCCATCGAATTTTCCTTTCATTCAACCGAGATTTCTTCCCCTTTTTATCAAATATATCAATGTTTTATCAATTTTCACACAATGAACATTCAAATCATATTCACATCAATAACATACATTTCAAGCATTTAAGGATATAATTCAAGTTACATGAACTTACCTTGATACTTGTTCCTGTACAAAAATCTATTAATCCCGAACTTTTTCCTTTCCTCGATCTAGCTTCGTATTTGAATCTTCTGGATCTAAATAAATAAATTTAATTATCAATTTAATACATTTCATGTTCATATGCAACATTCTCTATAATTTCATTATTATTTATAGTTCATTCAAAGCTATCTACTTGAGTTATAGTCACTAAATTATTTTTATCTCGAACTACAGAACTCCAAAATTTTCCCTGAAACTTGACTCACATATCTTCTTACCATAAAATTTTCAGAATTTTTGGTTTAGCCAATAAGTACAGTTTATTCTTTAAAGTCACCTCTGTGACCCTTCTTCACTAAAAATTAATTATCTCTTCATACAGAATTCAAATGATGTTCTAATTTGTTTCTCTTAAAAATAGACTCATTCAAGATTCTATACATATAAATTTAATCCCCTAATTATTTTTATTAATTTTTTTATGATTTTTCAAAGTCAGAATAGGGGAACTCAAATTCATTCTGACCTTGTCTCACAAAATTTATTATATCTCAAAATTTACAAATCCATTGCTTACACTGTTTCTTCTATGAGAAACTAGACTCAGTAAGCTTTAATTCCATATTTTTTTCATCTTCTAATTAGATTTCTAAAATTTATGGTGATTTTTCAAAGTTAGTCTACTGCTGCTGTTCAAACTGTTTTAGTGCAAGCTGTTTATTACCATTTTTCCCCTAAGCTTTTAATAAATAATAATTTCGTCCCTACTCAATTAGCCTCTCAATTGAGCTGATTTTTCTCAATTAACACTTTATTCTATCACCTTAAACTAGTTTACAACCTTTAGGAATCAGAATCTCAGCAATAGACTTTAATTCCAAACATTTTCACAATTAGGTTCTAAAAATCAATTTCTATTGAAATTACCTAATAAAATCATCTTATAAAAAAATTAAAGCTTAAATTTCATTTTATTTCATCATAAACTTACAGCACTCAACCATGGTGACTTTCAATTTCATCCATGAAATCAAAAACTAATGAATTTAATAGTAGGACCTAGTTGTAAAAGTCTTAGAAACACAAAAATTATAAGAAACAGGCAAGGATTAACTCACTTGGTGCAAAAATTATGAATTAACAGCTTAGAGAACCCCTCCTATGGCGTTTTGGCTGATGAGAATGAAGAAAAATGAAGAGAAATCTAGATATTTCCTATTTAGTCCTATCTTTATTTAGTTAATTATGCAATATTCCAATTTTGCCCTTAAATCATCAATTTTCCTGATGATTTCATGCCCTTGCCGTCCAGCCCAAATAAATTTGGGTCTAATTTCCTTTTAAATCCGTTTTCATTAGACTCTTAAGCTATTTAATCATTCTAGCAACTTTTACACCTATTACAATTTAGTCCTTTTCATTTAATTGACTACCCAAACATTAAAATTTCCTAACAAAATTTTAATACCACATCACTAACTTTTCATAAATATTTTTAAAAATATTTCCGATTCGGTTTTATGAGATCGAGGTCTCGATACTTTGTTTTTACCCAATTTCTTCAATAATTTTTTTCTAACTAACCACTAAATCGGTAAATTTTTTCTATCAATATTTTCATACAATTTTCCTATCATATCAATTTTCATGAAAAAATATTGAAATAAATTTCTCTTTAAATCAGATTTGTGGTTACGAAACCACTGTTCCGATATCTTTGAATTTAGACCATTATAACGTTTCTTTAGTC
This sequence comes from Gossypium hirsutum, assembly GCF_007990345.1. Classification (NCBI taxonomy): domain Eukaryota; kingdom Viridiplantae; phylum Streptophyta; class Magnoliopsida; order Malvales; family Malvaceae; genus Gossypium; species Gossypium hirsutum. The sequence continues at coordinate 6,100,210 of NC_053436.1, read as the reverse complement.
TTACTTATGCATATAGTATTGCTTTTGCAATTGATTTTTAGGATGGTTTTATCATTGTCCTCTACAATTTGGTGGATGCTTGATTCTTTTGTCGATTTTTGTCCACTGCTTTGGACTATCTAGGGTTGATTTTCTTATCATATTAAGTGTTTACAATCACTCCAAATTTATCGTGCTTGAGTTGTGACAGCCAAATGTTGAGGCTGAAGCCTTTTTCGTGTTGATGGAGCTTGTCCTTCACCGCCTACGACAGGTGTTTTTTTTCCTCCAATTATATAGTCTCGTTCATTGAATGAATTAATGAATTTCATTTTCAAAAAAATGTAATAAATGAAATATATATAATTATTAAAATTTAAATTAAAAAAGAATATAATATATATTTTTAAAAAAATATGTGCAGACCTAAGATAGTTTTGAGTTAGCCATTACAAACATGGGCTAGCTTGGGTGAAATTTTAGACTTATATTTTGGCCTGGGCCGGACGGAGGTTTGGTACCCAATCCTGTCCAAAAGCCCATTTTACAATTTAAAAATTAATAAAATATATAAAAGAAATATTTTTAATTAAAATTAAATCTAAATTTTTTTTATTTAAATTGAATTTAGGTTTGACCAACTTGAGGTGCAAAAATCTTAGTCCAAGCTTGACCTAAATTAGGCCGGGCAAGCTATCTGGCCCGTGGGCAGGTCTAGGCCACACCTACGATATGGTTGCAAGCTTGTATTTTACTGGTATTGAACACGTGTTTGATTATTGGATTTGTAATTTTTAATTCTTTTATTTAAAGATAATATAAAAGTACGAAAAGACAAAAATATCATCATAATAATATTAATTATAACTTAAAAATGGATGTAATGTTATAACAGAGTTAACTTTATTCTATGTATATTATTAACGTTATATCATTTCATACATGTAACTATTTTTGAATTAATTTACATATTTTAATATATATGTTTGTTGTTTAAAACGAAACCACATGTTTTATACATTATTTAAATTATTATTATAGCTATACACAAACATTGGTATACATATATTTAATCTATATACATTACTAAATCCATATATTTTATACATATAATTTTCTTTGTATATATAAGTATGCTCTTAAATCTATTATATATATAATTTATAATAAAATTAATTTAATCTTATATGTATTATTATTCCCAAGTTATTATATGATTGCGTCTAAATTCATTTATATATATATGTATATGTTTTTTTAAACCTATTGTGTGTATTTCCTAAGATTATATTTTATTATGCTTTCTTGCCATTCTTTTATATTTTATATGTATTATTCAAATTTTTCTTTATTGAGTGTATTTTAATAAATATTTTTTAACATTTATATATTATTTGATTTAAAAGTTTTCATTCTATAACGCATACTTTAATGAATGCACATATATCTTTAGTTTGTTTTTACAAATGGTTTCAAATTCAATAATTCATTTATAATATATTATGTGTTCATCCTTTTAAATTTGTCTTATACACATTATTATTATTTTTAATTTTTCATTTTGTTTTGCATATTTTGCATTTGATTGTGTTGCATTAGGCCATGTATATTATTGTTGTATATTATTTTTGTTTTGTATTATTATTATATTGATTATTCTTCATTCATGCTTAGGAAATTGATAATACTTTTCTTAGATTGGTTGGATTTAGTTGTTTATTTTGTTAGTTGATTAAATGAATTATATTACCTTCATTCATCCGTCATAGTATTTCATACACGCATATTATCCCATGTTTTTATTTTTCCTTTTTGGTTTACAAATATCACTTTATAATTTCTAACTCTTTAAAATTAATTATTCCATTTTATTTCAAGTCAAATTAATGCATTTCAAACTGGTTTTATAATTATTCGTTTGAAAATTCCTTAAAACGAAGGCAATGTTTGATGTTTGGAAATTCGAGAAATCGTGCCCTACCGTGCTGGGTTTCGATTTCCCGTTTGTTCAAAGTAATCGAATATTCCTTTAGAATTTCACTCGTGTTTTTCAAATTCTAAAACAAGGCAATGTTCAAGGTTTAGAAATTCGGGGAATTGTGCCTTATCGTGCTGGGTTTCGATTTTCGGTTTGTTCTAAATAATTGAATGTTCCTTTAGTATTTCACTCGTCTTTTATAAATTTTAAAGCAAGGCAATGATCAATGTTTGGAAGTTCGAAGAATCGTGCACTACCGTGCCGGGTTTCAGTTTTTCGTTGGACTAAATAATTGGGCATCCTTTTGTGATTTGCAACATATAAATTTTTGGAAGTCAAAAGTTTATCATGTTTTCGAGAGTATGGAGGATCGTGTCCTATCGTGCTGGACGTGATGCTGTATACCCTCGAAACGAGAAAGTTTTGATGACCAACTCGAACCACTCAAAAGTTTTAAAAGGAACCATATTTCAATTTTTTTAAAATTTTAGACATAAGGGCAATATTTAATCAATTCAGGTACCAATTTTGGGCGTAGTGAGGGTGCTAACCCTTCCTCATGCGTAATCGGCGCCCGAACCCATTTTTTTAAAATTTACGTAGACCAAAATCGATTTAGTAAAATGTTTTATCAGGTGAGCCAATCACACCCGAGCAAAAAGATTGGTGGCGACTCCACGTTTTGTTTTCAAAAAGTCGATCCCTATTTTTAAATCAAAAAATGGTTTCGGCAGCTTTAATTTTAAAACAACTTAGCAATGGGATATTTTGAGTGTGGTAGGTTGATTAAGGCCAGTTTAATATTGTTCATCAGATGTATTTTTGGACAAAAATATATTTTTGAGTAAAAGTTAAAATTTTTTACTTCTGCTTTTGGCCAAAATATGCTTTTACAAAGCATTTTTGTCCCAAAAGTATTTTTAAAAAGCTCAAAAGCATATTGTTTAGTAATATTTTTATCTTAAAAATACTTTTTATCCCAAAAATGCTTCTAAGAAGCAATGCTAAACTGGCCCTATATCATTTTCCTTTTCAAGGTATTATATATAGATAAATAAATAAATTATTTAATGGTTTATATATTTAAATTGATAAAATTTTATATGAATTATTTGGATAAGCACGAGTAAAAAAAGTTTAACCTTTTTAATCATAAATATATATTTATAAGATTATCACGAATCAATTGATCGTGGGAAAATTAATATGAATATTTATAATCAAATGGACATTATTAAACTATTTTAATATAATTAAATTTCAAAACAAAAAAAGTAAAATATAAAATATAAAATATAAATTTATTTAATTTTTTTTTGGGCCAATGAAATTGCTTAGAGCTTTTACCAAAGGATTTATAGATATGACGAAACAAGTTAATGTGTTTAAAAAGATGTTTAAAAATGAATTTTTTTTATATTTTGCAATTTTTTAAATTTATTAAGTTAAATAATTTTAATAATATAAATGCAGTTGATTGTATATATATATTAACAATATCATTATAGATCCTGATCATATCTGCTCTTTTTTATACAATATCTAGAACTATCATAACACTTTCCCAACTCATAAATAAGAGGATAATGAGCTTTAGCACATTTGAACCTATCACCTCCTGTATTGACAACAATGCTCATACCAGTCGAAGTAAGACTTAATCAACCTCTTGATTGTATATTTAATATTGAACCTTTTGCAATCAATATATTTGTAACAAATAAAATAAATTTTTTTAAATTTATATGCTTGTTCAATTTGGTAAACAGTTCCCATGTAATTTTTTTAAAATTAAATTTCATATCATCAAACAATGCCAACTTATTAAAACTAAAGTATTTTTATCAATATATATTAAAGAATATGAGTATATAAAAGCTTTACTTAATTCTCAATTTGGAATTAAAATAAAATGAATGCAATAAATTGTGAAAATATATGAAATAAACTAAGAAATAATATGAAAATGACATGGAATTAAAATACTACATAATATGAAAACTACATAAATATACAAATGTGTCAAATTTTACCTATGAAAAATTATTAACATATAAAATTTTTTAAAAAATTGGAAAAACACAACCACAGTATGGAAATTTAATTTTTCTCTAAATTAAATCACTCTTAAAAATTATACAAAGCATGAGATAAATTTAGACATTATATAACATGAATACATAAATTATTCTCTAAATCGAGTCACGGTGATAGTTCATGTAAAACACAATACAACGCAAACAAGATGTTGGTTTTAAAAAACGCATAAAAAATCTATATAAATAAACTATTAGCATGTAAAAATATGATTATAAAACATGAATATAAACATGGCATGAGAGCTAACATAAGAGGCGACACTATTACAATAACTCCCATCTTATTAAATAGGAAAATAATGTGTTTTAGTGTCCTCTAATCCATGTCTTCATGTATTGGTAATAATGCCAATGCTAATCGAGTTAAAAACTCAATCGGAAGTGTTTTTTTAAATCAAATGTGGCATGGAAGTTTTTTTTGGGCATTTTTATTTCCAAACTGAAAACTCTTGGCCAAAGCTAGATGCTTGAACAATTCCGTATATACATATTTTCTATTTTTCATTAATTAGTAATTATTATTTTTTCGTGGCACTAAATATACAGGTTGGGTGTTATAGCAATAAGTACCTGAAGTGAGTGATTGGGAACCTTTGAGCAAAAATGATAAGCTATTTGGTAATATCTTCTGATGGGATACTCGAAAAACTAAATGCCCAACATGTTTTTCAAATTTTACATGCAAATCCTCATATACTATTTTGCCCACAAGTGATGATGATGATGAAGGCCTTGAGCCATTGGGATTGGATTCACGCCAATCCCCATTGCCTGAATGCATATTAGGAACAGCATATGGAGAAGGTAGCATGAGGACTTCAAAGAAAGTGGTGAAGTTCAAGAACTTTTTCTTCCCCTATCCTTTCACGAATCAAATGCATTTATGGTAGCATTTCTAAGCAATATGCCAACAATTAGATTGCTAATGATGTTAAAAATCATAAATGCATAATATTCCTATAGATATAGAAAAACAATTAAGTTCCGATAGCAAGTTAATTTTATGCGTTTAATATACTTAATTTTTGTTAATTTTTAAATAGAATGGTATTAAGCTTGTGATTTCTTGTTTAATTTTTATAAGGGACGTAATTGGAGTGCCGAAATTCAAAAACAAGCAAAATGGAGTTAAATTGAAATAAAAAGCAAGTTGGGGTTAAATTGAAAGTTATAAAATTATTTTTAGATTGATAAAAAAAATCAGATTTTTTACTTCGACAAATTTTATATTTAAAAAATCTAATATTGTGATTGGTTATTAAACATGATTCCAAGAGTAAATCAGGTGAAATTTGTTTTTTAAAAAGTGTATATAAATGCTTATAATTATGGCACGAGAACACACTTGAATTTAAGGAGGAAATTAGCATATTCTTGCCTAAAATATTCTGCCATTTCTTTCCTCTTTTTATATTTTGGTGTAATTACTTTTTTAGTATCCTCCTTTCTTCACTTATTATTTTTCATTGAAATCTATCATAATCCAATCAAATATGATTAATTTTATGCTCAATTAATCTCCGTTTAGCTTTAGATCAGTTATTATTTTGATAAAGAATCGTGAGAAATAAAACCACACTAAAACCTTATAGTACGATAAATTCTTAATTATACTGTGTATAAATACATGAATTCTACAAAATCATGATTGAATTTTACACATGTAAATAATATATTGAAAAAAAAATTGTCTGCCTCTGATAAAAATCAAAACCAAGCATTTGGTAAGTTTCTCGCTTAGGGTGCCAGAGGTTACAAATTATGATACAGAAGCGTAACTTTAGATCCATTTGTTTTCTGACAACATTCTTTGCAGTGAGTAAATTAAAAACGAAATTATTCTCGGAATGCCCCAACTCCTTGTTTATTTTTAGTTTGATCTTACTACTTGAAATATTGATCAAAAGAATCTAACCAGAAATCAAATTCGAAAGCACAATAAAAAAAAATTATCAACTTCATCTTTATTTTTTGCAAACATCAGTCAGTAATTTGTCCCTAAAACATAAAGGAAGAGCCACATTGTTGGTCTGCCCTAACATCAGCAAACATTAGATTTGCCACAACCTCCCAAAGAAAAGGCCATCTCATACACATGGAATGAAGACACAATTGAGAAGCAGCTTAAAATACAAGGAAGCCTCTCCTGAATTTGGCATGCAGAGAACACGAATAAAACAGCAAACCATGATAAACTTTCTGCAGAACCTTAGGCATAGCCAGCTTAATTGTCTGGTCAGCTCATCTTTATATCACTTTATCGTATCATTCTATGTATCATAAGTTTGCGATAGATCTGGCTAGCCATCTAGCTATTAACCAAACATTTACCTAATAAAGAAATAGTGTACAAATAAATTACCAAAACTTGTGGTCCATAAATCTCGTCTTGTGATCGATCCAAATCTGAAAGTAAGAAGTATAAAGCATAAACAAACATCATTTCTATGCTAGAAAAAGATCCCACCCCAATCCAAGGTCCAAGTTTTAAGAGGCAATGGTGGTATCACACTCTAACAGGGGAACTCTAACAGAATTACAACAAATGCAAGAGACTAAAATCACTATCGCAATTCGAAAGGAAATTACAATAGAAGCACATCAAAAGCAAGAGAGGAAACAAGGACTACTCATATGATATTACCCAATGATAGTTAATAGGATCCTAGAAATTAAAAAAAATATATTTTGAGAATATAAACATCAAAATTGGGCATTTGGTCTAGTGGTATGATTCTCGCTTAGGGTGCGAGAGGTCCCGAGTTCAATTCTCGGAATGCCCCAGCCATTTTTCCTTTTTTTCCCTAATTTCAAATATATGATCAGAGTACCAACTGGAAAGTCAACTCTAAAAGTCACACAACAGATCTATTTGTTTTCTGAAAAGATTCTTTTGCAGTGAGCAAAAATAAATAGATTGTTGACATCAAAATTGGGCATTTGGTCTAGTGGTATGATTCTCGCTTAGGGTGCGAGAGGTCCCGAGTTCAATTCTCGGAATGCCCCAGCCATTTTTCCTTTTTTTCCCTAATTTCAAATATATGATCAGAGTACCAACTGGAACGTCAACTCTAAAAGTCACACATCAGATCTATTTGTTTTCTGAAAAGATTCTTTTGCAGTGAGCAAAAATAAATAGATTGTTGCCATTTTCAAAAGTTTATTGCTGAACAGCGCAAATAAACAGAATTACAATGCAAGTCGAAGAGCAGGTTCAACTATTTTACTAGATATGACAATTTATATTCCAAAGTACTTTTCCACCTTTCTGAGAGTTCCCATCTTCTCTATCTGCTAACACTGCTTTCATTTCTTTTTCCTGAATCAACTTCCAGGATATACCATGTGGGCTAGATCGCAACTTACCCCAACCCCAACTCCCTCACCCTTTGCGGAACTATGTGATTCAGACCTACATCTTTATGCATAACCAAACAATTTTACCAGCTAAATTAAGTCTAGAGACTCTGATAACCGGCTTGAAATGTTTATTAGGACACTAGATTTCTACTAGCTGCTCTGTTGTTCAGCAATTTCATTTTTTAAGTTATTTTGAAGCAAAAATCAAAATATACTAATGTCTAACTAAAATAACTAGAAAAGTACTGAATTAGCTGTCAGACTCATCATAGTTAAAAGAAATTTATAAAATTTACAAGATTTGTAAGCTATAGAAGTTTCAGCCTCCAAGGGCTCAATATAAGATGTAACCTGGAGCTAATGCAAAAAGCCCTTAGCATCCAATTGTAGCAGACAATGGTCATTGAACCACATCAAAAGTGAGAGATTTGAAAATTTTGGTATTCCAAGAATGAGCCCATTGAGAGTTAATAGGAGTTCTAGGAAAAAAAATCTAATAGCTACAAGCTAGACGTGAAGAATATCAGACATTGGGCATTTGGTCTAGTGGTATGATTCTCGCTTTGGGTGCGAGAGGTCCCGAGTTCGATTCTCGGAATGCCCCAGCACTTTTTTCCTTTTGGTTATCTATATTATATACCAAAATATTTTATTAGAGGAATCTGTACCTAAGTCAACTTTTAAGATCAAATATAGAACTTTACAGACTTAGATTGATACTTTTTCTAATAAGTTCCAAGGAGTAAATGTAAAAATAAATAAATAAGGCTCTATAAATTATCTTAGCATGTTGACAAGCTAGCCTCATACCCGGAATAATGGTAGCAAGAAAATCGAGTTCTGCATAGCCCTGTGAAAATAACGGAATAAAGCAGTTAATCAACAATAACCAGTTTAGCATAAAAAAGAATGAAAAGTGGAAAGGCCAACAGAAAAACAATATGCCTCTTCCTTGCTCTGAGTAAGTAGCAAGTCCATCCGTCATTATCAAGAACCAAGCTATAGTCGTGCTATGGGCCTCGTCCATTAGCTTCTCCTTTGACAACATTATGCCTTTAACCAAAGGTTAAAACAGGATTCCCACCAATGTCAACAAAATTACAGATTGATTTTAGAGCTATAGTAGTCATCATCCTCATCCAAAGAGAAAGGCTTCAGTAATCTTACCTAACCTGTTAATTCCAATAGCAAAAAACATCACAGACAACCTAGTTTTGATCACAAATTCAAAGATTTCATCAATAAATAAAGGTATGTTTCTAAATTGGGACTAGTGGTATGTTTCTAAATTAGATGCAAGATGTCTGGATTCAATTCTCAGAATGTAATAACATCTTAGACCAAAAAAAAAAGACCTCATTTTCTCTTTGTTTTTTTTTTTTTGTGTGCGCGTACGCAATTAATATACTAAGCAGAGTGGCAAAGCACTGCAAAAGGCACAAAACCAGGTGCAAGTGGGTTTGAAGAACCATTCCAGGATTCTTAGCAAATTAACAAATGACTGTAGCAGCCAAAGTAGATAGCACCTCCATGTATTCTATCAGTAAAAGAGTTTGCTGTTCAGTTTACAAAGTCCAACAACGAAAAAGGTTATCAAGATGCAAAATTTAATAATTAGTTGATAGCTGCCCAATCGTCCAATAAGCTCATCCTTCAACCATTTGTTAGAGTACCGAAGTAGAGTCACATAGCAGACCAATTTGCTAAAAAGTCAGCAGACAAACATCAAAACTTAGCCCAATTTGAAGAAAAGAGCTAATAACTAAAACAGATTCAGTTAAACATCCAAGTTAGGGCATTTGGTCTAGTGGTATGATTCTCGCTTTGGGTGCGAGAGGTCCCGAGTTCGATTCTCGGAATGCCCCAGCCCATTTTTTCTTTTTCCCCCTAATTTCAAATATATAATCAGAGAATCAACTGGAAAGTCAACTCTAAAAGTCAAACAACAGATATATTTGTTTCCCGACAAGATTCCTTTGCAGTGAGTAAAAAAAAAGAATAGATTGTTGCCATTTCCGGAAGTTTAGTTTTGTACCTTCAATCTTATTATAGGCATCCAAAAAAGGGTAATTTGACTAACAAAAGGCACAAATAAACAGAATAACCATGCACGTTGAAGAGCAGGTTCAAATCATTCACTGGAGTGCCTATTTATATTTCAGCGAAAAACATAGAACTTAAAGGCAAAGTACTTTTCCACTTTTCTGAGTGAGTTCCCATCGTCTCTGTCTCCAAAGACTGCTTTATTTCATTTTCCTGAATCAACTACCAGGCTATACTAGATGGGCTAGGCAGCTAGCTCCCACCTTGCCCCAACCCCTCACCCTTTGCTCAAAGGTGTGATTCAGACCTACATCCTTATGCATAACTAAACAACATTGCCATTTAAATTAAGTCCAAAGACCCAGCTTGAAAAGTTTATTAGGACATTAAGTAGTGATTAGGTGTCTACTAGCTGCCTAGTTGTTCTGTAATTTCATTTTTTTAAATTGCTTTTGTGCGAATCAAAAAATCTAATTTCTAAGTACAGTAACTATGAAACTATTGATTAAAAAGTCAGACACTTCGTGGTTAAAATAAATTTATAAAATTTGGGAGATTCATAACCTGTAGATGTTATGGCCTCTAGGGGATCCGTATTTCGAATTGATAACTATATACTGGGATTAAAATATAGATAAACGCTATAATCTGGTACTAATGCAATTTCGAAAGCCCTTAGCGTTCAATTGTAGCAGGCCAATGATACATTGAAGTATTGAACCACTTCAAAAGTGAGAGATTGAGAAACTTTGGTCTTCCTAGAATGAGTCCATTGGAAAGTAATAGAATTTCTAAGAGAAAAGATCTACTAACTATATACCAGACATGATGGATATCCAAAATTGGGCATTTGGTCTAGTGGTATGATTCTCGCTTTGGGTGCGAGAGGTCCCGAGTTTGATTCTCGGAATGCCCCAATTTCTTGCCTTTTTCTTTTCTGTTCCCTGTTTTATATCCTAAAATATTTTATTAGAGGAATCTTTAGTAAAGTCAACTTCCAGAGCATAATATTGAACGTCATAGACTTAGATTGATCTGTTTCTAATGAGTCTCAAGAAATAAATAGAACAATGAATAAATTATGTTGTATGAATCATCTTTGCATGTGGGCAAGCTGGCCTCATACCTCAAGTAACAGCCATTAGAAAACAGAATTCTGTCTTATACCTGTGAAAATAAAGGAATAGAGAAGTTAATCAATAATATCCAGTTTAGCCAAAGATAGAGAAAGGAAAGGCCAACAGAAAAGAAGTCCATCTGTCATTCTGACCAAGAACCATGCTACACTCCATGCTATGGGTCTCCTCCATCAGCTTTTCCTATTGCACCAACACGCCTTCAACCAAAGGTTAAAATAGGATTCAAACCCAGGTCAACAGAATTAGAATGACTTTAGCTAAAGTAGTTAACATTCTTGTGCAAATAGAAGACTTTTAAGTATTTCTGCATAACTTCATAACTGTTCATTCCAATAGCTAAAAAGATCACAATCAATCTAGTTCTGATCAGAGGGTCAAAGATTTCATCAATAAATAAAGGCTCACACCACTTATAGAAAACTACTACCTTTGAATGTAATAACCATAAATTATAGAGAACAAACAAGTGTTTGGTCTTGTGATGTGATTCTAACTTTTGGTGCAAGAGGTTCCCCATTCAATTCTCAGAATGCCCAACTGTTTTTTTCACTATCTGCTATCCATTTGAAACAGTACACAAGATGATTGTGGCCCAAAGCCATCTTTGAAAGTATTAATTGTTTTCTGACAAGACAATTCAAAAACTAGTTGCAAAACTAAATAAAATAAGGAGCAAATCTTTATGTAATTTTATTAATAGCTCTCAAAGTCTTCAGATAAAATATACCGCCCATCCCAGTCAAAAATGAATCAACTTGCTTTGGTTGTAAATGAACGGACATTTGAGGAGCAGGCTTAAATACTTCTTGACCAATGTTTATGACAAGAAAAACTAGTGAACTAGAAAGCCAGATCTAAAGTAGATGGCAAAGCGGGGTGCAACGACTGTAGTAAAAAGAGAGGCAAAGCACTGCAAAGGTGCAAAACTTGGTCAAGGTATAATGTAGACTTACTAAATGCTTTAACAGCTAAAGTAGATGGCACCTCCACCTACTGCCTCAATAAAAGACTTTTCCATTTAGTTTGCAGAGCCCCAGAAACCAAAGGATTAAGGTTACAGCTTTAATGGAACAGTCACTAACAGCCTAATCATTCAATAAGCTCATCTTTAAACCATTCTTCTACAACAACTAAGCAGGCAGGCATCCAAATTTATCAGATTCTTGAAGAAAATACCTGAAGGCAAAAAGGAATTTCTGATAAACATCAAAGATTGGGCATTCCATCTACTAGAATAATTATATAATACTACCGGCATTCAGATTTCAAACAAGTTAGGGGATACAAATTCAAGTCAAACATCTGTAATTAAAGATTTGGTCCAGTTGTATGATTCACTCTTCGTGAAGTCCTAAGTTCAATTCTCGGAATGCCTCAAAACCCTTTCTTTTTCCATTTCCAAATTTTGCAACTAGAAATAATTGATCATCAGAATCCACAATTCAACTTAAAGTAAGTGTACTAATACAAATATTAATGAAAAGATACACAAAAATTATAAGACTTTGCCTAACCCTAGACTCCAATAGGTTCAAAATAATATCAAAGAATTCTTGTAAAACTCTAAATATATATATGAATTTAAGAAATCATCAGTCGATAAACTTCCACTTACCATTAAGCCAAACAAAATCGCCACGAATTAGCAAACAGTATACAAAAGAATACAATACGAAAACTCGTCAAGCTCCACAGCAGCAAGTTACAAGCGATTGCTGCTTCATTCATATGATTGGAAAATGGAGGGAAATTAAAAAAAAAAAAGCAGCTTTTCAGGTTACTTAATTTCCATGGCTTTTCGTCAAAACAGGAACCGACAAGGAAAGGAGAATGAAGAGGGGAAGACTTGGGTCAAAACTCATAATCGAGTCACCAATGGGGTCTAATTTTATTTTTAGTCCCTCTATTATGTTGACAAATGAGCTTTGCCCCTTTTATTTTAATTTAACAGTTTTAACCCTCTACTTTTTATAATAATGTTAATAGTAGATTTAAATTGATAACACCTTTAGTCAATGTCATTAAATAGATTACATAGAATTTTTTTGCCATTATTCAAGCATTTTGTCAAAGTGATGTGAAATTTTAATTAATTATATTCAATTAATAATAAATTTACACATTTAAAATTATTTTAAAAAATTTTACTTGTCACTTTAACTGCAAAAATGAATAGGGTTATCGGTTTCAACCTACTAATAACTTAGAAGACGAAATTATACCAAATTATAATTTAGGATTAAATCCTAAATATAAACCTACCAGAGGGACTAAAATAAAAATTAGACTCACCAGCTGGAAATCTGGTTCTCTGTTTGTGCTTTTGGGTTAAAAATAAACATAATATTATTACGTCAACGAACATTCCTTTGGCAGTCAATAATTCCGCCGTCTTGCCCTCACAAATTAATTAATAATTGGTTAAACTTTCTATTAGTCCCTGTACTTTGAGAAACTTATGAATTTAGTCCTTGTATTTTAATTTGATCAATTTTAGTCCATATATTTTTTGAATTGGTCCCTTTAGTCTCTATATTTTTTGAATTTTAAAATTTTAGTGTTAACCCAAATAGTAACAGTTAAATTCTTTTGGTTAAATTCAATTAATAGTCTTGTGCTATGCATAGTGGCGAATCCAAAAATACGGCTTAGGGGACAAGGGCAAAGTCAAAGAAAAATTTAGGGGGCAGAATTAAATTATATATTTTTATAATAGTAAAAATGCAATTTCGTCATTTTAATAGCTTATATCTTTGTAATTTTTAGAGGATTAAATTAAATTTAGTCTATATTCTCCAATTGGATCATTCTAAATCTAGATTTTTCAAATTTTGAAATTTCAATCCTAACACGAATAACAATAGTTAATCCATCAACTGAATTTTTAGTGAGCAGTATGTGAAAATAACCAGTTAACGTAGCAGTACACATATAATAATATGTTTGTCGCATCAGATTATAGAAATAACATAACATAATGGTTTTAACCATTGAAAAAAAAAACTTAATAATTTTAACTGTTACCATTTGATGAGATCCAAAATTTTAAAATTTGAAAAGTACAATGACTAAAAAAGATCAAATTAAATCCACAACTTTCGTTAAATTCGACACCCATCAAATTTCCAACTTATCGGTTGGAAGGAAAAACCTTCTTTCAATGATTAGTTCAAGTTCGAGTGTACCGAGGCTAAAGTTAAGCTTTAAAATATTTTATTTACCCATTTATTTTATTTGCTTAAATTTATTTTTACAATTTCGAATATGTTTTCATTTTATTACATTACATATTTATTTTATTTTATTTTCTCTATCAACTTAAACCCCCATTTTATTTTTCAGCTTGCAAAGCACAGGTCGTGGGCACGACTGTACTGCAACAATAATTCTGGTCATGAGAAAAAGGCGAAATTGGATAACCAATACCTGTGGATTCGACCCTACTATTTTATACTGCTATGTATTATTTTGTCGTAAGAAATTATATTTGGTCGTTTCGATGCCCATCAAATTTTGGTGTCGTTGTCGGGGATTGGAAAAAAAATGAATTTTTTTTATGACTAGGTCAAAACCAAGGATTCTAGAATTTGAACCGAAAATAGAGAAATTGACTCGAAAATTGCGAAGAGAAGCTATTCGATGTGGTAAACAACCACTATGTATAACTTATCTAGCAAGTGAAACACCATTCAAATTGAAATTGGGCTTAATTCATTTATTGCCCACTTTCCGTGGTTTGAAAAATGAGAACCCTACACTCACTTAAAGGAATTCCACATGGTTTGTTTAAGTAGAGGGAATAACCGAGAATCAAATTAAACTCCGAGCTTTTCCTTTTTCATTAGTCGACTCTACTAGAGAATGACTATTTTATTTACCACCAGGATCTGTTAATACATGGTTTTTTAAATAAAATAGTCATTCTTTAGCAGGATCGGCTAATACATGGTTTAAGTTGATAGAGAAAATAAAATAAAATAAAATAAATATGTAATGTAATAAAATGAAAACATATTCGAAATTGCAAAAATAAATTTAAGCAAATAAATTAATTAAGCCCGATTTTAATTCGAACGATGTTTCACCTACCGGATAAGTTATGCATAGTGACTGTTGTTCATCTGGTGTTGCTACAAGTCGGTATATAGTTTGATATGCAATTTTGTCTAGTTCGTTGAATGAGAAAATATCTTTGATATAAGACCCTACTTCGAAGTTAGGATGTGGTCGTTTACCGCCTCTAATAGCTTCTCTTCATAATGTTCGAGCCAACTTCTCTATTTTCCAATCCCCGTTCTGACCTAGTCATAAAGAAAACAAACAAAAATTAGAATTTTTTTCCAATCCCGACAATGACGCCAAAATTTAAAGGGCGTCGAAACCACCAAATATAAATTTCTACAACAAAATAATACTAAATAGCAGTATAGAGCAGTAGCGTCAAATCCACATGAACTGGTTATCCAATTTAACCTTTTTCTCGTGACCAAAATTATTGTCGCGGTACAGTAGTGCCCATGACCTGTGCGTTGAAAGCTGAAAAATAAAAACGAGGCTTAAATTTATAGAGAAAATAAAATAAATAAATATGCAATGTAATAAAATGAAACATATTCAAAATTGCAAAAAACAAATTTAAGTAAATAAAATAAATGGGCAAATAAAATATTTTAAAGCTTAGCCTTAGCCTCAGTACACCCTGAATTTGAACTGATCCTTGAAAGAAGTTTTTCCTTCTAACCAATAAGTTGGTTATAACGATCGAGAACGTCTCAAACCACCAACTTTTCCTCTTATAGTTGGTTCTGGTACGACCTGTAAATCGACCATTGTCGAATTTCTAACCACGTGACATGTGCCTGTAATTTAAGACTTCGACAGCCTTGCGATTTGAAAAACCCAACTCGAATCGACGGCCTCAACCGTGTGGGTCGTTTAAATCCGATCACTATCTCCCTTGACAGAATCTAACTAGCTTTTCTCAATTGAACACGCCAATTTATTCGCAGGATTTTGAATATAGCACGGCCGACTCAACTTCCAAACTGTACGCCAAACAAATCCAACCCAATGCGCGGTTTTTGAATTGAAATCGAATCAACTTTAAGGGACAAATTTGTACTATCCCATATACTAGAGAGATAGCGAATACCGAATTACAAAGTATTTAATGTGGGTTCATATCTCACGATCACTTCATCGGAGTGATAACCGAACTAAGCCTAAAATGGACTTAGTTAAATATGAAATGAATCATGCTAAATGGAGTCTAGAAATGGTTTCAGTGGAAATAGTGGAAAGTGAAAAGTGAAGAGACTTGAAAGGCAAATTAGGCAAAATATTGAAATAGGGAAAAAGAATGGTAGAATGCCAAGTGCTTACTGACGCATAAATGAAGAGAAAGAAATGAATTTTTTTATATTCAAAAGTCAAGTCTGTCGTCTAGTGTCACCAACACTAGTTATTTACATACATCACTCGTGCTTAAATTTAGCATGTTTATCTAAAAAAATATTAACTAAAAATCAAATTTTAAAATTTGAATTTAAAAATTAAATTCAAACTAATTATAAGATTTTGATAATATCAAAATATAATTTGATACTTATCCAATCAATTTTTTTATCTTCAATCCTTCAATTTTTATCCAGTCAACTTTAAATTTTTAATCTTTCAATCTACCCCTTATTTTTGCTTTTTATTCCAATTTAGCCCATTTTTGTATGATTTTGAATTTTAGCACACAAACTTCATTCCTGATAAGAAAAATCCAAGTTTAGTAGCATTCTATTCGATAATTAGCTCAAAATAAATATATATTAAAAATACAAATTTATCTCACTATCAGACCTATTCAATGGTCAAGCTACCTACCCAAGCCTGAAAGTTTGCCTGAAATTTGGGAGGGTCGAGGCAAAAATATTAGGCTTGAAAATTGGCCTTGGGCAAAAAGATTAGACTAGATAAAAAAACATGGGTCGCGCTCAGGCCAATTAAGGCACGACCCGACCTATTTTCTAGTTTTGTCATATATTATATATGTAATTTATAACACAAAAAAATTAAACCTATAGTAATAAATAATATTGTAATGTAAAGATTAAAAAATATTAAGTTACCTATATTTAAAGGGAATAACTTACATTAGGATTATGCTAAAAACTAAGATTTTTAGGCACCAATAAAAATTTTTACCACATCATCAAATTTTAGAATTTAGACACATGAAATTATTATTATACACTCATACATAGAGAAATTATTTTATGAACCCTTCCCATCACATTATTCATAGTCTTTTTGTTAATTATTTAGTGACATTTCAAAAAAATCATCTCATTAACACATAATTTTGATAAATTTTTTACCTTAAACCCCAAACCCTAAATCTTGAATCTAGAATCATGAACCCTAAACCCAAAACCTAGAATTTCAAACCCTAATCCCAAACTCGAACCCTTAAACCATGAACTCAACTCATAACCCTAAACCCTTAAACCTTGAACTTGAACTTGTAACTCCAAACATTTGAACCCCGAACCTAAAACCTAAATCTAAACCCGAACCATGAACCTTGAACCCCAAACATGAACCCGAACCTTGAACATTAAATCTTGAACCAAACCCAAAATCTTGAGGTTTAGGGTTTGAGTTCAAGGTTCGGGATTCTAGGTAAAATAATTACCAAAATTATGTGTCAATGACATAAAAAAATTAGACAACAATTACTAATTATTTTTAAAATTGATTGCTCAAAAATAAAAAAAAATATTAACTTATTAAAAAACAAAATAATTAAATTTTTTAAAAGAAGAAAATATGTTTGTTTATAATTTAAAAAAATAATTATTTTAAGTAATTTAATTAAAGTTAAATTAAGTTGGAGCATATATTAGATATAGATAAGTGTATAATAATATTTTGTTATCTTTAAAATTTAATGATGTGGCACTATTTTATTGGTGCCTAAAAATTATACTTTTTAAGATCATATTAATATAATTTATTCACATATTTAAAATTGTAATAAATAAGGTCTCTAAGTCGTTTGTTTTTTCTCTTTTGTTTTTCTCATCTATGGCTGGCTATTGCCTGCCTTTTTCTCTCTCCCATAAACTCTCTCTTTCTTTCTTTTCCTTATTCACTCCATATATATTCTCTGCTTTTACTTTGCAGATTTTGTTGGTATATTTGTTATGTTCATAAGTTGTAATGAACAAATGATAGTGTATGATGTCTTTGAAACTTTACGGCCACCAGCAGCTTCTCTTAGAAAGTAGGTGGTTCTTCATTGACTTCTTATTTGTTTCTATTTTGTTAGTATTTCAAAATAATAAATGATATCATGAGTTAGTTAGGACCCATGTTATCTTAAGTTTTATATGTTTTTCATTATTTATAAGTTTCACTTTTATAAGTTTTTGTTTTTTCTTGTAGCACGCTTCTTTAGTATTGCTTATGCATATAGGATTGCTTTTACAATTGATTTTTGGGATGGTTTTATCATTGCCCTTTGCAATTTGGTGGATGCTTGATTTTTTTGTCGATTTTTGTCCACTTCTTTGGACCATCTAAGGTTGATTTTCTTATCATATTAAGTGTTTACAATCACTCCAGATATGTAATGCTTGAGTTGTGACAGAGTCAAATGTTGAGACTGAAGCCTTTTTTGTGTTGATGGAGCTTGTCCTTCACCGCCTATGACAGGTGTTTTTTTTCCCCTCCAATTAAATAGTCTTGTTCATGGAATGAATTAATGAATTTTATTTTTTTTAAATGTAATAAATGTAATAAATAAAATATATATAATTATTAAATTTTAAATTAAAAAAGAATATAATATATATATTTTAAAAAATATGTGCAAACCTAAGATAGTTTTGGGTTAGCCATTACAAAAATGGGCTGGCTTGGGTGAAATTTTAGACCTATATTTTGGCTTGGGCCGGATGGAGGTTTGGTGCCCAAACTTGTCCAAAAGCCCATTTTATTATTTAAAAATTAATAAAATATATAAAAGAAATATTTTTAATTAAAATTAAATCTAAATTTTTTATTTGAATTGAATTCAGGTTCGACCAACTCTAGGTACAAAAATCTTTGTCCAAGCAGCCCAAATTAGGTCGGCCGAGCTATCTGGCCCGTGGACAGGTCTAGGCCCCACCTACGATATGGTTACAAGCTTGTATTTTACTGGTATTGAACACGTGTTTGATTATTGGATTTGTAATTTTTAATTATTTTATTTAAATTAAGATAATATAAAAGTACGAAAAGACAAAAGTATGATCATAATAATATTAATTATAACTTAAAAAATGGATGTAATGTTATAACAGAGTTGGTAACCACCAATGCTTAAATATTACTAGTAAATTAGATTTAGAAACTAATTCTATTTATTGAAATCTATGACTAAAATCTATAACATTATATTAAAGTTATCCCATGAGAAGGAAGAATTAGGATTTTTATTGCTTTAATTTTAAAACAACTTAGCAATGGGATATTTTGAGTGTGGTTGTAACATCTCGAAATAGGGCCTAAATGGAATAGTGGTTGTGAAACCACAAATTTGAGATAGAAAAGTTTATTTCGATTAATTTTTTTTATGATTTACCGAGTGATTAGATGAATGTGTTAGAGTATTGATAAGAAATTTTATAGATTGCATGTTTAATTTGCCTATTAGGGCTTATTTGCAGAAGTTGCTAACGTCGGAACAGGGTACGAGGTATTACTGGACTTGAGTACTTGTAATCATTTAAAACTGAGACATAAAATTTCATCAATTTTAAACTTTTCAAACATATTCAAGACTATCTACATTAAATGACTTTATACAATAGAGACCTTCAAATAACATAGGTTAGTATTTTAGGCCAACTCCTAGCAACTTAATAATAATTAAATGAGTCCCCATACATACCAAAGACTTAAAAATACTTTAAAACCTTTATATATCGATCAATAGTTTGATAGTGCGATTTAACCTCCGGCGACCTCCAACTCGAGCTAACATCTGCGATACTATAGGAAAAAGGAAAGGAAGGGAGTAAGCATTATGGCTTAGTAAGTAAATATGTAAATATTAATAAAAAAATACATTATCATACATTAAACAAAGTCACAATATGTTCCCAGAACATTACCATCACAAACACACATACTTTCACTATTACAATTATAAACAAGTTCAAAATAAGTTGTCTAGCAGAGTACCAGCAGCTAAATTATTTATTTCTGGAGCTAAAAAACTCCAAATTACAAACCGTTAATTTTCTTTGAAACTATATTCACGTATATTCTTACCATAAAATTTTCAGAATTTTTGGTCTAGCCAATTAGTACAGTTTATTCATTGAAGTTACCTCTGTTTCACTGCTTAACTTCCTTGACCACTCTTCACTGCAAATAAATTTTCTCTTCGTACAGAACTCATATGATGTTATTGTTTATTTTATTTGAAACTAGACTTATTAAGGATTTCAAACATATAAATTATATCCCATAATTATTTTTTTACAATTTTTAATAATTTTTCAAAGTCAGAATAGGGGATCACATAGTCATTCTGAACCAGTCTCATAGAAACTTAAATATCTCAGAATATAGAATTCCTTTGCTTGCTCTGTTTCTGTTATATGAAAATAGACTCATTAAGATTTAATTTGATATCTCATTCAGTCTCTGATTCAATTTCTACTATTTTTGGTAAATTTTTAGATTCTCATCACTGCAACTATCCAGAACAGTTTTATTGTCAATTCTGATCTTTCACACTTCAATTGTATTCATCACTTACCCATAACAATCTTTTCAATTTCCAATCACATATCAAGCATATTACTCATAAGTTACACACGTATATACTTACACTTATCTTCACAAAGTCATACAAAATTTCATTTAATCAATTTCCCAGTTGAACACTTCGGAATAATAACAGATACACGATGGTATCGCACACTGCCCACCTTTAAAATCAAAGCTCTCTTGTACACATGGTGGCCTTCACTTAGCACCACTCAAGTGACCTAACTCGATCGTACACATAATTTGGCTCTCTTGTACACATGGTGTACACATAGTATCACCCATGTGACCTAGCCACTTTATCTTGTAGTTCTCTTGTTTACATGGTGTCTTTCACTTGGAACCACACATGCAACCTAGCTACATCTATCTCGTAGCTCTCTTGTCTACATGGTGTACACATAGTATCACCCATGCGACCTAGATACCTCATAATGTCTCGTAGCTCTCTTGAACACATGGTATACATCCCGTATTACACATGTGACCTAGCTACATACCATCCGTATCTTTCGATTCTGAAGGTTCAAACGGGAAGTATCTCACTTTCTAATACTTTATTCCATTCTTCCAATAGTCAATTATGATTCAAAAATCAGCTACAATACATAAAATATGCTGAAATATAAAAACGTAATAAAGATAATGTATTATTTAAATACAAACTTACATACTTTCTCATTTCCATGTCAAATTAATATTGAACATTTAAATCATCATAATTATACTTACTTTCAACACCTCGGCAATCATAGTAAATATATTAATTTTACATTGAAACATGCATAAATTAATTCTTATTATACATATGAACTTACCTCGATACTAAAACGGCTATTTTACCAACTTTCCCGATTTTTTATTTTTCTCCCATTCTAGGTTCAAATCTCATTTTTGGGGAATCTAAAACATCATATTTTACTTATTTAATTAATTTACTATTCAAAACAGTATTTAACTTAAACTTTGGAAAAATTACAATTTTGCCCCTAAACTTTTGCATATTTACACTTTTTCCCTAGGCTCGGGAATTAAACTTCATCCCTTATTCTTATGTTTTATGACATTCTAATCATTTTTCCCTTCTATGTCAACATCAAACTCTCACTCTAAGACATAGTTATGAACAATAACAACTTTTACCGATTAAGCCGTTTTACTCATTTTTGCTTAAAATCGCTTAGCAAAAGTTGTTTAACATAATTTTAGCCTTCATATTCTACCATAAAACATCAAAATAAACACATTTCACCTATGAGTATTTTTCCAAATATGAACCCTAGCTTAAATTATTGCTAGAATAAGCTTAATCAAGTTACCGAGATTCAAAAAACATAAAGAACTTGAAAAACGGGGCTAGAACGGACTTACTATTGAGCTTGGAAAGCTTGAAAACCCTAGCCATGGCTTCCCCCATGCTGATTTCGGCCTCCATGAGAAAGATGAGTCAATTTTGGCTTTATTTTCCCTTTTTATTTCTTTTAATTACCAAATGACTAAAATGCCCTTAAGGCCTTTCCTTAAAATTTTGTCCTATTCATGCCCATTTTTGTCCAAAAAAAATATAATGGTCTAATTTCATTTAAGGACCTCCTCTTTAAAACCCCATTTCAATCAAGTACTTATGAATTAGAACACATATTTTGTAACTTTTGCAATTTAGTCCTAAAAGTCCAATTAAGCACTTTATCAGTAATAACGATATTTTTACACAATATTTTAATCAATAAATAAACCTTAAAAATTAATTGGAATAAATTTTTTGACTTCGAATTCGTGGTTCTAAAACCATCGTTCTGTTTAGGCCCTAAATCGGACTGTTACAGTGGTGAGTTGATTAAGTCCAGTTTAATATTGTTCCTTAGAAGTATTTTTGGATTAAAATATACTTTGGATTAAAAGTATTTTTTTATCTCAAAATTATTTTTAAAAAGCTCAAGAGCATATTGTTTAGTAATATTTTTATCTCAAAAATGCTTATAAGAAGCAATGCTAAAATGACCATAAGTCATTTTCCTTTCCACGGTAGTTATATAAAGATAAATAAATAAATTATTTAATGATTTATATATTTAAATTGATAAAAGTTCATATAAATTATTTAGATAAACACGAGTAAAAAAAGTTAACCTTTTTTCTCATTAATATATATTTATAAGATTATCGTGAATCAATTGATTGTGGAAAAATTAATATGAACATTTATAATCAAATGGAAATTATTAAACTATTTTAATCTAATTAAATTTTAAAACAAAAAAGTAAAATATAAAATACAAAATGCAAATTTGTTTAAAAAATTTTTTTTGGGCCAATGAAATTGTTTAAAGCTGTTACTAAAGGATTTATAGAACTGATGAAAACAAGTTAATGTGTTTAAAAAGATGTTTAAAAATGATTTTTTTATATTTTGCAATTTTTTTAAATTTATTAAGTTAAATAATTTTAATAATATAAATACAGTTGATTGTATAGTCTTCTTTTTTTTTTAACAATATCATTATAGATTTTAATTATATCTACTCTTTTTGATACAATATCTAGAACTATTTCATAGCACTCTCATAACCCATAAATAAGAGGATAATGTACTTTAGCGCACTTGAACCTATCACCTCCTGTATTGACAATAATGTCAATACCAATCGAATTAAGACTTAATCAACCTCTTAATTGTATAGTTAATATTCAACCTTTTGCAATCAATATATTTGTAACAAATAAAATAAAAGTTCTTTAAATTTATATGTTTGTGCAATTTAGTAAACAGTTCCCATGTATTTTTTTAAAAAAATTAAATTTCATATCATCAAACAATGCTAACTTACTAAAACTAAAGTCTTTTTATCAGTATATATTAAAGAATATGAGTATATAAAAGCTTTACTTAATTCTCAAAAAAGGAATTTGGAATTAAAATAAAATGAATGTAATAAATTGTGAAAATATATGAAATAAACTAAGAAATGATATGGAATAATTAAAATACAACATAATATGAAAGCTACATAAATATATAAAATGTGTCAAATTTCACCTATTAAAAATTATTAACATGTAAAATTTTATAAAAAAATTGGAAAAACACAAAGAAATTTAATTTTTCTCTAAATTAAATAGCTTTTAAAAAAATTATACAAAACATGAGATAAATTTATACATAATATAACACAAATAAGATGTTGATTTTAAAAAACGCATAAAAAATCTATATAACTAAACTATTAGCATGTAAAAATGTAATTATAAAACATGAATATAAACATGGCATGGGAACTAACATAAGAGGCGACACTATTACAATAACTCCCAACTTATAAATAGAAAAATAATGTGTTTTAGCGTGCTCGAATTTATATTCTCTTGCATTAACAACAATTTTCATGCCATTCGTGTTAAAACTCAATCGGCAGAATAGAAATGTTTTTTTTAAATCAAATGTGGCATGGAAGTTTTTTTGGACATTTTTATTTCCAAACTTAAAACTCTTGGCTAAAGCCAGACGCTTGAACAATTCCGTATATATATATTTTCTATTTTTCTTCATTAATTAGTAATTATTATATTTTCGTGGCACTAAATATACAGGTTGGGTGTTATAGCAATGAGTACCTGAAGTGAGTGATTGGGAACCTTTGAGCAAAAATGATAAGCTATTTGGTAATATCTTCTGATGGGATACTTGAAAATCGAAATGCCCAAGATGTTTTTCAAATTTTACATGCAAATCCTCATATACTATTTTGCCCACAAGTGATGATGATGATGAAGGCCTTGAGGCATTGGGATTGGATTCATGCCAATCCCCATTGCCTGAGTGCATATTAGGAACAGCATATGGAGAAGGTAGCATGAGGACTTCAAAGAAAGTGGTGAAGTTCAAGAACTTTTTCTTCCCCTATCCTTTCATGAATCAAATGCATTTATAGTAGCATTTCTAAGCAATATGCCAACAATTAGATTGTTAATGATTTTAAAAACCATAAATGCATAATATTCCTATGGATATAGAAAAACAATTAAGTTCTAATAGCAAGTTAATTTTATGCGTTTAATATATTTAATTTTTGTTAATTTTTGAATAGAATGGTATTAAGCTTGTGATTTTTTGCTTAATTTTTATCAGGAACGTAATTGGAGTGTTAAAATTCAAAAACAAAAAAAATCAGGCTAAATTGAAATAAAAAGCAAGTTGGGTTTGAATTGAAAATTATAGAATTATTTTTAGATTAATAAAAAAATTAGATTTTTTACTTCGACAAATTCTATATTTAAAAAATCTAATATTGTGGTTGGTTATTAAACATGATTCTAAGGGTAAATCACGTGAAATTTATTTTTTTAAGAGTGATATAAATGCTTGTAATTGTGGCACGAGAACACGCTTGAATTTGAGGGGAAATTAGCATATTCTTGCCCAAAGTATTCCGCCATATCTTTCCTCTTTTTATATTTTAGTGTAATTCCTTTTTTAGTATCCTCCCTTCTTCACTTATTATTTTTCATTGAAATCGATTCATAATCCAATCAAGTATGATTAATTTTATGCTTAACTAATCTCCGTTTAACTTTTAATTAGCTATTATTCCAATAAAGAATTGTGGAAATAAACCTGCACTAAAATCTTATAGTACGATAAATTCTTAATTATATTGTGTATAAATACTTGGATTCTACCAAATCATGATTGAATTTTACATATGTAAATAATTTATTGAAAAAAAAATTGTCTGCATTTGATAAAAATCAAAACCAAGCATTTGGTATGTTTCTCGCTTAGGGTGCCAGAGGTTACGAATTATGCCAACAAAGAATAGGCCATTGAGTCAACTCTATTGGTAGAATAATACAGAAGCTTAACTTTAGATCCATTTGTTTTCCGACAACATTCTTTGCAGTGAGTAAATTAAAAACAAATAAATTATTCTATTTCGAAAGTTAATTTCCATGCCCTTAATCTTATTATCATCCCAAAAATCAAGATCAACAACAAATAAACAAAAATTCCAGGCTATACTATCATTCTGGACTTGAAGGCTGGTTCAAACGTGAAAGAATTTAAAAAATATATAAATTTAAAAAACGGACTTGAACAGAAATTAAAATCCATTTTTTAAATAGGTCAAGTCTCGACTAAGATTTCTTTAATGCGGTCCAAATCAATTTAAACTTTCTTTATTGTTACTGTTTTGATATTGTATAACTCTTGTTTTGTTATTAATTTTGTTACTTTTTAAATGTATTTTTAATTTGTTAGTAAACATTTATTTTAATATTTTTAGTGTATTTGATGTATTATATTTTTTAAATTTGTTTTTATATAAAAATAATATAAAAATTTAATACGGATAAGTCGAGTTAGGCTTAAGTTTAACATTTTTAATTTGAGCCGAACATGAATAGAATTTTAAGTCTAATTTTTGGACTGGACTCGAACTTAAAAAACGGGCTTTAAAGTTTACATCATCCCGACTCATAATCAGGTTTAATTGGGGCTAGCTATCCCCATGGCCACAATCCCCACTACCTTTATGCAAAAGACAAACAATTTATAAGCAAAAATAACATCCAAAGACTTCAGATGTTCCACTTGAAAAGGGTTATTTCAACATTACATACTGTGATTAGCTTCCAGCATAGCTGCCTAATTGTTCTGGTAAACCATCTATTTAGCAGTCGGACACCTCATTTGTTAAAAGAATTTGGCATCACAATAAAATATAAAATACAGAATGGCATCGCAGTATAGAAGAAAGCTCAAGCTTCTTATGCAATTTCAAATCCTCTAGCATCCACTTATAGAGGACCAATGGCCAACAGCATAAGAGAGCAGCAGTTAAGCCGATACCTCAACGCCTGTGATGTAATCCTCTTCCCCTAAGTTGTAATGTACCAAAAAAGGATATCCAAGGCAAATGATATATAGTCGTCTAGGAATGAGTCCTCTGAAAATTAACAGGAGCCCTTTGAGATAAAGATCCAATAGTTATAAACCAGGAATTGTAAATACAAAAATTTGGGCATTTGGTCTTGTGGTATGATTTTAACTTTGGTTACAAAAGGTTCTGAACTCGATTTTCAGAATGCCTTGATGCATTGCTGCTGCCTTTTTTTTCTAACCCAAAGTATTTTAGCTTTGGCTTTTTGATTCCCTATATCATATCCTAAAATATTCTAACCTAAAGTCAACTTTAAGTGCACAAGAGAGAAGTTTATAGACTTGGACTGATCTGTTTTCTATTAAGACCTCTGACAAAGAGAAACAATAATAAATTAGGTTGTAGGTACTATCTTTGCAACTGGGCTAGCCAGCCACATACCTTTAATCTGAATTAACCCTGCAAAACAAAGGGATAAAAAGTCAATCAACAACAACCAATTTAGCCAAAAAGACAAAAAAAATGGCCCAAAGAAAAGAACCATGCCTTTTTCATCCTGAGTATGAACTATGACAATCATATCTTTCTGATCAATCACCAAGCCACCCTCCATATTACGGGCCTCCTCCATTTAGCCTCTTTTATCTTTCACCAATAAGCCGTCATCCAAAGGTCAAAACAGGATTCAAGCTAGCTCAACAAAATTTCAGAAAGACTTCACAGCTAAAGTAGTTAGCATCCCTTGCACGCATAAAAGACTTGTATTCATCCTCAATAAATTAGGTTGTAGGTACTATATACAACTCTGAAGCACTTTACTATGTATTCCACTGGCAAAAATGCTCAAAAACAATCCTGTTGTGATCAGAGACCTCATCAACAAATAAAGGAATGCTCCATTTCTTGAAAATTTACTATTCATAGAAGTTATATTAATGAAACATAACATCCACTACGACTGGGCATTTGGTCTAGTGGTATGATTCTCGCTTTGGGTGCTAGAGGTTCCGAGTTCGATTCTCGGAATGCCCCAACTGTTACTTCCTTTCATTTAGAGTTAATAGGACATTAAAGACTGATGAAATGTACTGAACATCATAAACAACAGCAAACGTGGGCATTTGGTCTAGTGGTATGATTCTCGCTTAGGGTGCGAGAGGTCCCGAGTTCAATTCTCGGAATGCCCCACCGTCTGAGATAATTTTTATCTTCTCTATCTGCTAAGACATATTTTATTCCCCTTCTTTTTTCCAGATCCAACTACCAGCCTGGCTAGCTGTCCCCTTCCCTCGGCCCCCACTCTCTTACCCTTAGTGAAGAAAGGATTCAGATCTACATCCTTATGGAATAACCAAACAAATTTACCATCTAAATTAAGATGACAAACATTTTGATAACCAGATTGAAAAGTTTATTAGGACATTAATAGTGATTAGGTTTCTACTAGCTGCCTAGTTGTTCAGTAATTTCACTTTTTTAATTCTTGCAAGTATAAACCCAAAATTCTAGCTTCTGAGTACAATAACTAGCAAATCATTGATTTGGCCATTGCCCATCAGACTCTTCATGGTTAAAAGAAATTTATAAAATTTGGGAGATCCATACCCTATAGATGTTTTCTAGGGGATCCATATTCTGAATTGATAACTATATACTGGGTTTAAAATATAGATAAAAGTTATAACCTGGTGCTGAACTGCTGATGCAATTTAAAAAGCCCTTAGCATCCAATCAATTTTAGTAGGCTAATGATAAACTGAGCCACATAAAAAGTGAGAGACTGGGAAACTTTAGGTCTTCCAAGAGTGAGTCCATTGAAAATTAATAGGACTTTTAGGAGAAAAGATTGATAAGTAAAAACCAGACATGATAGATACCAAAAGTTGAGCATTCGGTCTAGTGGTATGATTCTCGCTTTGGGTGCGAGAGGTCCCGAATTCGATTCTCGGAATGCCCCAAATACCTTTCTTTTTTCCTTTTGGTTCCCTAATCCTAAAATATTTTATTATAGCTCTGCACTGAAGTCAACTTTTAAGAACAAATAAAGAACTTTATAATCGATCCATTTTCTAATAGTCATAGGAAAAAAGGGAAAAATAAATAAACTAGGCTGTATGAATGATCTTTGCATGTAGGACAGCTAGGCTCATACCTGGAATAATGGTTATTAGAAAATGGAATTCTGTGTTACCCCTGAGAAAATAAAGGAATAAACAGGTTAATCAACAATAACCAGTTTAGACAAAAAACAAAAAGATCAACAGAAGAGAAATATGCCTTTTCTTCCCGAGTAAGAAGTCCATCCATCATTCTGACCGAGAACCATGCTACACTCCATGCTATGGACCTCCTACATTTAGCTTCTCCTTTAGAACCAATATGCCTTCAACCAAAGGTTACAATAGGATTCAAACCCCAGTGGACAGAATGACAGAAAGGGTTTACAGCTAAAGTAGTTACCATTCTTTTTCGAATAGAACACTTCGCATAATTGCTAATTCCAATAGCAAAAAGGATAATAGACAATCTAGTTCTGATCAGAGGGTCAAAGATTTCATCAATTAATAAAGATATGCACCATTTCTTGAAAACTACTACCTCTAAATGTAATAGCAATAAATTTAGACAACAAATGAATATTTGGTCTAGTGATATGATTCTTTGGGTGTGAGAGGTTTCAATTCAATTCTCAGAATGCCCAAGCTGCTTTCTATTCATTATCTTTTATACATCCGAAGTCATCTTTCTAAGTATCAATTGTTTTCCAACAAGATTTTTCAAAAACGAGTAACAAAATTAAATGCAACAAATCTGTATGTAATATTTTTAAGAGCTCACTAGCCATCAACCTATTAAGTCAAGCATTTTAACAAATAAAGAAATAAAAATACAAACAAATTATCAAACAAATTATCAAAATTCATGGTTCAACTGCCAGGTATTTTCCCTCCTTCTGAGTGAGTCTCTGTCTTCTCTATCTGCTAAGACTGCTTTCATTTCCTTCTTCCTGATCCAACTGCCAGGCTACATTATGCGGATTTAGCTCTCTCCCTTCCCTCAACCCCCACTCCCTTATCCTTTGATGAAGGTGGGGTTCAGACCTACATCCTCAAGCAGTAACCAAACAACTTTATCAACTAAATTAACACCTAAAGACTTTGATAACCAGCTTGAAAATTTTATCGGGACAATATACGGTGATTAGGTTTATTCTACTAGCTACCTAGTTGTTCTGCAATTTCATTTTTAAATTTTTTTTGAAGTATAATTCAAAATGTTCTAATTTCTAAATGCAAACTATTGATTTAGCCGCCAGACTCTTCATGGTTAAAAGAAATTTATAAGATTTGGTAATTTCATAACCCATAGATGTTTTGGCCTCTAAGGGATCCATATTATGAATTAATAACTTTAAACAGGGAGTCTGGGATTAAAATATAAATGGAATCTGTAACCTGTTGCTAATGCAAAAGTCCTTAGCATCCAATTGTAGAAGGCAAATGATACATTGAACCACATCAAAAATGAGAAATTGGAAGATTTTGGTCTTCCAAGAATGACCCCGTTGAAGATTCATAGGAGTCCTATGAGAAAAAGATCTGATAAGTAAAAACCAGACATGAAAGATGCCAAAAATTGGGCATTTGGTCTAGTGGTATGATTCTCGCTTTGGGTGCGAGAGGTCCCGAGTTCGATTCTCGGAATGCCCCAATACCCTGCTTTTTTCTCCTTTTGGTTCCCATATCCTAAAATATATTGATCCATTTTTGAATAAGTCTTGAGAAATAAATCGAAAAACAAAGAAAGTAGACTGTATGTATTATCTTTGCATGTAGGCAAGTTAGCTCATTCCTGGAATAACGGTCATTAGTAAATGGAATTCTACCTTAACCCTGTCAAAATAAAGGAATAAAGCTGTTAATCGACAATAACCTGTTTAGCCAAAAAAATAGAGGAGAGAGGGATGGGCAATAGAAAGCAAATATGCCTTTTTCTTCTTCTGGGTAAGAAGCATGTCCATATGTTATTCTGACGGAGCACCAAGCTATACTCCATGCTATAGGCCTCTTACATTTAGCTGCTCCTCCTGCACCAAAATGCCTCCAACCAAAGGTCAAAATAGGATTCAAACCCAGGTCAACGAAATTACAGAATGACTTTACAGCCATTAGTTAGCATCCTAGTCAAATAAATCCGTTTCGTTTTAAAAAAATCACTATTTTGATCAATTTCCAAAAAAACTTAGCGTGGTTACCTTAGATTTATTTAGAACATCAGATTGTTAGGTTGTCTATAATTTAAGTTCAATTTATTAGAAAATCATGTTGTTTGAAAAAAAAAAAAACTCAATTGATTTCATCAGTAAACATTTAAAAATTACGTTTCATCACCATGCAGCGGAAAAATGTGATGTCCTTGATTTTGTAATAAAATTCGTGTTTTAAATCATATTAAGCCAGTTATTAAATTCGTTTGGTTTTCACAAAAAATTTCATGCATGCAAAATCCCAAATAAAAACAACCCATACCACAGTTCATTATTAATCAAATTTACAATCCCAAAAATAAAACCAAAATAAATAAAGTAAAATTAAAAATACTTTATTAACTGAAAATCTGAGACGAGACCTCCGTATGACGAATCTAATCCTAACCTTGAGGGTTATCTGTAAGGAGTAAATTAAATGGGTGAGCTTGAAAGTTCAGTATGAGTCTTAATCATAAGAAATCAGTGTACCAAAGATCACAAAAGCATGCAAGTAAATAGAGATAATAGTAATAACAGTGTCACAGATCACAGTGTTACAAAATATACAGAATCACAGAGTTCTCAGAATGTATGTACATGTTCATGGATGTCAGTGTAATTTCCTATCCATCCATCCGCTACACACCATGAGTTCCCTAGAACTCATCTATCCGTACACACCATAACAATAAGAGTTATAACTCATTGTCGATAAATCACCAGTAACAATAAATATTTGCAGATAAACTGACAGTAAGTTATGGTTAAACCGCCAGTAAAAAGTTTGCAGACGAACTACTAGAACTCCAAAGAATACTCCAATGTTGCAGCTATACTGCCAGAACTCCAATATTTGCGGATTATCCGCCATAACTCTCATATTTGCGAATAAACAGCCAGAACTACACAATCATCAATCTTTCCAACCCTATACATCAGAATCACATAACATGCATGATAGAATAGGTACAATACAGAATAGTGACATGTTTTAACATACGATCAGTAATTCAGTAACAGTGGCATGCTTCACATGCAATCAGTAAATACAGAATAGTAGGCATTTTCTCATGCATTCGGGAAACATGTGATAACAATACCATATCATACATTAGCAGTCTATGCATACTCAGCCATAGCAGACAATCAGTAATTACAATCAACACTTACACATTCAATTAATCCCAAATAGAGGCTTTGCACATTCGGCTATCGCCTTTTAGCACTTACCATAATCGACAATCCCTTATCTAACACAAGGCTATTCGGCTAAGCACAAAAATCAACATGTACAATTAACCAACATGCATATCACGTAATTTACAATTATCACCAAAACACCCAAAGGTAAGACCCACACTTGATTAACGCAAAACTGAAACTCTATTGCTATTCTGCAACTCCTACGTTTTAGATATAACTAGATCCAATTCAGATCTGTACCCAACACAAAGAATGAACTAAAATTAAGTCCTTAACCACCCTGTAGGGTTCGACCATAACAGAGGAAAGAGAGTGGCTTTTCGAATCTGGTTTTGGAGATCAATGCTTACCCTATTTGGCTTATAATGGGATTGCGAACAATAATCCAATACCACTACTTCTTAACCACTAAGTCTAACTCATTCTTATTTAAACTCTTACAACATTTATTTTTAAAACTATGTGTGAGACTTACTAGGATTTGAAGTAAAATTTGCAAAATAATAAAAAAGATGCTAGGGAAAGGAATCGAACTTGGGTTACAAGGACAATGTAACTAATACTTAATTATTACACCAATAACTCATTTATTTATTAAATGCACAAAGATAATTTTAAAAATTGGGACGTGACCACTCTCGATTCACAAACCAGATTCTACTAACCCGTTTTTGGGATGTGGTGATAAGTGTTAGTTCCAATAGCAAAAAGGATCACAAACAATCTATTTCCGATCAGAGAAAGTTTATCAATAAATAAAAGGTATGCACCATTTCTTGAAAAATACTACCTGTAAATGTAATAACAGTAAATTATAGACAACAAATGAGTATTCGGTCTAGTGGTCCAATTCTAAGTTTGTGTGCGAGAGGCCCCGATTCTCATAATGCCCAACTCCTTTTCAACCATCTTTTATCCATTTGAAACTTTACGCAAGAAGAATGTGTTGCATAGTCATCTTTTAATGCATTAATTGTTTTCTGACCAGATATTTCAAAAACTAGTTGCAAAATTAAATACAATCAGGAACAAATCTATATGTAATATCTTGTAAAATTGTAATTTTAATGTATTCAGATGAAAGATATTGGCCATAACCCTGCCACAAAAGGAATAAAATTAGCACCTAATAACCTACATTTACGGAGCAAGCTTAAAAGACTTTAATGGCACCTCCACCTACTGCCTCAGTAAAAGACTTTGCCATTCAGTTTGCAGAGCCCCCGAAATAAAAGGATTAGGGACACAGCATTTAATGGAACAGTCACTAACAGCCTAATTGTCCAATAAGCTCATCTTTAAACCATTCTTCTACATCATTCAAGAGACAGACATCCAAATTTATCAGATTATTGAAGAAAAAGAGCTAATGACTAAAAGAATTTACGTTAAACATCAAAGGTTGGGCATTTACTATAATTCTACCAGCATTCAAATTTCAAACAAGTTAGCGGATAGAAATCCAAATTTACAAGATTTGAAGGAAAGAGATAATAATTAAAAACAAATTTATTCAATTAATCATCAGTATCCAGATTCAACTCAACTTCAATTAAGAGTACACCACTGTAGAAATTCGTGAAGAAAAAACTCCTTTCTATCATAATATACAAATTATAAGAGTTAGCGTAACCCTAGGCTAGGCTCCAAGAGGTTAAAGAAAACAAATAATTCATGTAAAACTCTAAAAAAATACATATGGAGAATTTGAGAAATCATCGATCGAGAAACTTTCACTTACCATTAAGCAAAAAATTCACCACAAATTAGCAAACAGTTCAGACAAAAAAAAAGAACATGAGAACTCGTCAAGCAGCATAGCATCAACATATAAGCGGTTACCGCTTAGTTTCCGAGGAGTCGGCGGGTCATTTCCTTGGCTGTTCGCCGGAACCGGACCGGCAAGGAAAGGGAGCGAAGAATGAAGACTCGGGTTCAAACTCAAATGGAGCCGCCAACGGAAAACCGGTTTTTTCGTTTGGGATATGGGGTCCGAAATAATTTTCAAATTATTTATTAGCAAACATTCCTCTGGGCAGTAAATGCCAAAATTTAATATTTCATGCCCTCGCAAATTAAATTAATTTTTAAAGTGGCTCAATTATGGTTTTACTCCTTCTATTATGCTTAAATTTTAGATTTATCTTTATATTTCAATTTGATGCAATTTGGTCCATCTGGTTTTATAATATCATTAGCTATCACAAATAGTTAAGTTTGTTAGTTATTCTAGTTAAAACGCTTAGGTGAACTTTTTAAAAAATATAATTTTAACTCATCAAGCTGGCAAGATTTTTCTTTTCTCTTTTGCATTTCAAAGTTTTTTAAGAAAAAATCCACACAATTATTTTAATAGAAATAATTAGCGACAATAATTATTTGGGTTAATTGATGACTTTATAAAAATAGAGAGACTAAATCATGTAAAATTACCGTGAATATTAATATTAAAAAAATAAAAATATTAAATCATGAATTTAAATATAGTTGAGGACCAAACTAAAATTTGACATTTAAAATACTAAAGGGTTATGTTATGGTTATTCACCCAAAGTATGGGGTAAATTACACCGTAGGTCTCCCTAAAATAATGACTCTTATTTTAGTTACTTAATTTTATTTTGTCAATTTAGTCACTTTGGTTAAGATAATTGTTCTAATTGGTCGCTCCGTTAAAATTTCCGTTAATTCACTAACAGATTGTTGGCATGGTAATTTTTTTACTTTTCACTAAAGTTAAGGATTTCTTTATAATTAGTCAAAAACTTTTATTTATTTATTTGCAATATGAAAATTTTAATATTAGCATCATCAACATTTGAATCCTTTTTAAAAAAAGAGAATCCTCCCACCTACCGGCATAACACCAACGGCCACCCTATCGCCACTGACTACCACGATTATAATCAGATTCCTGGAGGAAAATAAACTAGAAATTATGCTTCAGGTTCCTTTTATATGGCTTTTTGTTGAGTCTCTGAGTCCATGGTCAAGCCCCATGGCCTGAACCAGTCAACATGAGTAGCTCACTTGCCCCTTGCTTGAATTACTTCTCATTTTCTTAGCAAACAAACATCACAACGCAAAACCAAAAGAAAAAAAAATTGATTAGATGCATGAACAAACATGGATACGAGGATTTTGAAGAAACCAATGAATAGTTCGAAATAGGAAGTATATATTGCAAATTTATGGTGATTGATTTTTAGTTTAAAAAAACTCTTTATTGTTGTTTATTGTAGATAAAAACAAACAGTACGGCCAACCAGTAGCAGTGCCAGAATTTTTTTTTTGGAGGGCCGAAATTAAATTATATATTTTTAGGATAATAAAAATACAATTTCACCATTTTAATAGTCTATATCTTTATAATTTTTAAAAGTTTTAATCAATTTTTTATTATTTTCGGGGGGCCAAAATATAATTTTACCATTACTAATTTAAAATTTGATAAATTATAAAAGACACAAATGAAATTTTTTTCATTTTGGGGAGGCCAGGGCCTTGCCAGCCCCCTTGGCTTCCCCATTGAGGTCAACCAGGTTAAGCTGAAAGATGATGACTTGGAAAGGTTGGCATCAGTTAGATGATTTGACTTGTTATTGAACCATCTAGAGGTGCTAATGGGTTAGGTATAATCATGATGTTAACATATTTTATATTTGCTTAGGTCCGGCTAGGTACGAAATCTGGCCTTAAAATTTTACTTAAACTCGCTCATATTTATAAAAGACTAACTCAAACTCATTTTAGGCATGTCCATATTATTATTATTTTTATTTTTTTAAAAATATTTATTTTATTTTATTTTAATATTTAATAATTTTATATATTTTTTATTTCATAGTGATCTTAACATTATTTTAATGTTTATATTAGAGTAGTATTATATGTTTAGTATAGGTTTATTTTTTTAATTTGTTATAAATTATATAATATATAAAAATAACATAATATAAAGTATTATAAACTTAAAATAGGTCGAGCCGGGCTCGGACCTTGAATGTTCAAGATCGAGCCCGAGCCATATTTTAAATGGGCTTAATATTTTTGCCCAACCTTCAAGACTAGAGCAATGAATAGTTCTAGTACCATCCAGTTGTAATTATTAAAAGTTTTTAAGCCTTAATAATGTTATGTTTGGTCGACCATGGAGTTTGCCAATTTTGGATGGCTCAGCTACATTGTTTTGAAGATTGGATTTTGGCTAAAAATTGCTATTTTTACATCCACTACCATGCATATTGGGCTTTTTACAGATGGTTTTGAAAACCAGAAACTATTTGAAGTAGAAACAATGATATGAATCTTCTTTTTAACCTTCCAACAATCAATGATTCAAGGAAGCTCCGCACTTTGCTGTCTTGGAAGAAATGATATTGAGATTACCTTCTTAAACAGGATATAAATGTTGATAATTTTATCATTTAATTTTCATGTTGCAAATAAATCTAAAAAGAGTATTTTAAACTAATTATAGAGATACTCTTAACTTTAGTCGAAAGTATAAAAAAAAAAAATCATGTCAGCAATACATTAGTGGATTAGCGGATTTTTTTAATAGCAAAGACTAATTCGATCAATTATCTTAATTAAAGTGACTAAATTAACAAAAAATAATTAAAGTGACCAAAATAAGAACGGCGCTATTTTAAGGTGACATTTTGTGTAATTTACTAGTTTTAAGATATATATTGTAATACTCAATTTGTTGGATGATGTCAACATAGTATTTTAAAAGTAATTAATAAAATTAACTAAACCAAAACCTAATTTCAACATTTTTTATACATTTGGACAAATATCATTCAATCCTATAAAAAGCATCAAAATATATGTCATGGGGCCATATATTTTTAAAAATATACTACATCACTGACTGAGTTTTAATTTAGTTGATATCAATATTATTACTAATATAAGAAGACGTAATATCAAATGCACTAAAACACATTTATCCTCTTATTTAAAAATTAGAAAAAAATTATAAGTAGTTGTATCAATATATATACATATTTAACCCTTTTTTCAAGACAGAAAATACATATTTTGAAAAGTAGGATTAAATCTGCAAAAAGATGCATACTATATGAACTTCATATAGAATTTAACCCTTTTTTTGCATAAACATGAGATCCATAAGAGTGGAACTAAAAATGTATCAATAGCCTTTTATTTGATTCAAAACCACAACACATTAACCATGTTTACAACCAATATATGTACATATAGAGGATCAAAACAAATTTTATGCCCCACTCATCCACCAAACAAATATATTATATAAATACCTTATGATACCAGCTAAGTTTAAAAATCAAGACAATGGTGTCAGACATAGACAAAACCCTGTTAGACACAAAGACAGACCCAACAGCAAAGCCATATTTGACCACCTTGGACCAAGAGAACAAGAAGAAGCAAACTCTAACTGATTATAATCACAAACTGAAAAAACAAAAAAACAATGTTACAGCAACTTTGAGACTTCAATTCTTTGATTTTGAATGCTTCACAAGCCAATCAATGACTGCATCAATGTTGGTGGAATTCTTGCATGAAATCATATAGCAACACACTTCTCTGTCAGTAATGGATTTGAGCCCCCTGCATATATATGCAGGCACCATTAATGAATATTATCATGCAATGCAACAATTAACAACATAAATCTGGTTTTTCTTTTGAGAAATATGGAGAAAGAAGAAATGGTTTCAGAGCTTTCTTATCCGATAGCTTCCACTTACATTTGCTCTGTCAAATCCTCTTTAGATAAGGCTTCTGGTTTGTCAATCTTGTTTCCGAGTACCAGCACGGGAATACCATTCAGTGAGGATTTACTTAACAGGTCATGGAGTTCTCTTCTCGAGACAGATAGGTTATCGTTATCGGCAGCATCCACAACATAACTGCAAATTGTGAAAATCGAAGAACTAGTTGATCATCAATCTGGACAACAATATACTAGTAAAAAGTTACCTACACAAAGAGGGCAATAACACATGCATGTTCGACTCGGCAGAGAGCATGTATCAATATATCCTTCTTACATGAGTGATTTGCCGGTCTTAAAAATAAAAAAGCTATTTCAAAATTTCTCTTTTGGTAATTAAGACAAGGAAACAGGTAACATGGGGTGCTGCCAGGGTTGCTAACTGTAAAATTTGTGGAAAATAAAGATCAAATCATATTCACAACTGTTCAGGGAATGCATAACGTACTTGTCAATAAGAATTACATAGATCCTTTCCCGATTTTTTTAACTGTGTTCAAGGTACGTGAAAGGAACTTAAATGACCAAAAATTCAGATGGTGGCAGTATGGAGAAAAATGAGGAGGTATATAAGAAAACCAACTTAGTTCAACACTCGAAACAAGACAGAGAAAGGAATGTCTTAAATGAACATGGTAACATCAAACAATGTAACATGTTGCAAGGTAATATATATCATACAGAGACATATAAAAGCTTCAAGGCATGAACAACATACACAATAGCTGAAACAGCACGGCAGTATCTCTCCCACATGCTCCGAAACCTTGGTTGACCACCAAGATCCCACAACTTTATCGTGACATTTCCTTTAGTTACCTTCCTCATATTAAATCCTACCTGCAAACAGAAGAGATATGGAAATTTCAGGGAACAACCCCAATAGCGAACCGGAAAAAACATGTTGCATGCCAAATTTTCAAGAATCAATGTTTGAATCTGATTTTTTTCCATATGACTTACCGTTGGTATCATATCTTCACTATATCCACCAGTCTTGAAAAAAGATACAGAAGAATAAGTCTAGCAGTCAGAACCAAGCTAAAAAGAGAAAAACAATAACAAACAAAACAATGTTATAACTCAAATAAATATTCACTTACGGCAATGACATTAACTAGGGATGTTTTTCCAGCATTCTGGAGGCCTATTAAGGATAATTCCATTTCTTGCTTGAAGAACAGACTACAAGAGGAGAAAGATAATAAGAATCACTATGTAAGAAGATACAAATATATATCAGATTAATATGCCGGAAAATGGTCAATCACAAACATGCATTGGGAGCTCTTTGAAAATTGTATGGCATTCCCCAAGTATTACATATAATGCATGCAAAGAATAAAATGGCCAAAGGAAACAAGATAAGTTTTGGGTTTTATGAGCCAATAACCAAAACCTTCCTTTGTTACCATAGGTTATATAATTCCTTCTTGTTTGAGTAATAGATAACAGATACTGCTCTTCGGCAGCTGGCCAATTTGGCTTGAGAAGAAAAGAAAGAGTAGGAGGGCACCGAATGATGCTATTGTAGTTCAATACACCATTAGGAAAGATATATGCTACAAAACCTGTTAGTCCTTAATCGAGAACTGATCCACAAGAACCCTGTAAAGTAACTTGTCTAATTCTCTTAATTTAGCGTCGACCACATCAGCACTTCCATCACAAACACCGTAGCTACCATTACACTATGGTAAATTGGTCAATCATCTAGATGATCCCAGTATAACAAGCGATCCTATCTTCAAGTATTTCATCGAGATAGCCCTATTACTCTCAATGCCCTCTAACTATAGCTGCTGCCACCAGTTGCAACTATGATTTTCTTAACTGCAATATAGAAGAAACAGGACTTCAAGCAACAATCTATGTTGTTTGCTTAAATACCTCCACAAAGCCAAGTACTAGAAATTCAAACATTAAAAAAAAAAAGCGACTTGAGCATAGATGAGATAAACATCCTCTCCAGTCTAATTCCTAACTGAGCATTGTCCACATCAGCAGTCAGCACTTCCCTCATGAACACCATTGCTACCATAACATTATGGTCCATTCATCACCATCTAGATTATCCTAGAATAACAAGCCATCCTTATTTCAATTCTCAAGTACTTCAGCAAGATAATCCTATTACTCTTAACTGCAAAACTGAACAAGCTGGACGTCAAGCGACAATCAACATTGTTTGCTTAAATACCTCTACAAAGCCACGTACACATAATTGAAGTATAAAAAACAAGCCCCTTGAGAATAGATATGAAAAAAGAAATTCCTCTCCAATCTTCTCTATCTTTTTTTTTAAGTTACTACTTACAACGATGCTAATGGTTATTGTCAAAGCTAATCATTACAATCCCTGAATTGAATAATTAACTCAACTCAAACTAACTTGCCAACAAATGATTTGAATAGTTGGGACTCGGACCTGAGCGCTCAAGGTCCCAAGGCCTTTTGCCATTACAGCCAACGCTTCCTTGGCCAGTCTCCTCTTATCTTTTTAAAAGTTACCAACATCAAGCACTTCAATAGAATGGTCAACAAACCATGTAAGCATCAAAGGGCAACCATGTGTGTAATCAACTTAACTACCCATCATCCAATTAGCACCATAAAAATCGCTTAAAATCTAGTCATCATTATAGTAATTTATAATTTTTCTTAAAAGGGCAATTATTATTTATTACATTGATAACTTTTACATATAGAGAAACAAAAAATTGCATATTTTTAGCATCCAGAAAAAAAACAACATTAAAAGGGAATTAAAAAAAAAAACCCAGTCACAATAGATTGATTCCATACGTTTATATACTCAATCCAACTTTCAAATGTCAATAATAAACAAGAAAAAGATTTTCCAGGAAAGATGAATTGAATAAAGAATCTTTCTTTTTAAAACATTACCCTCGCTTAGATTACAACTTTAAAATGAACACAGATATTAAAATTTCAAACTTTCTATTTAATTCCTTTGTTTTCTCAGTAACCAAACAAAACAACTTACCTTCGAAGCCAATTGAGGAAAGCTTCCCATAATCCCATTTTTTTTCCGTAAGAGAAAATTTTCAAGAAATTAGGGTTTGAATTTTTTAGCTGAAAAGGATCTCTAATTTTTTTTTTCAACGATTGAATTGAATTCCCTCTCTGTTTAAATCAATAAAAAGAAAATAAAAATTGAACCATGAAATGATTACAAAGAATGTTCCCTTCTGGTCTTCACGCGCCAGAAAAGGAGAGTGGGATTTAAGCCAATACCGAACCTTGTATTTTACACTTGGCGACATATAAGTGGTGAGTCGTTTACACGATTAGATGCGGAGTGGGTGATGAGTTATTAGATGAAAACAAAAGTACTTTTGGGAAGTGGTAGAACGGCGTCGTTCTGGGCTACACTTGTGCTTTTTTTATTTGTCAGATGAGGGCTATACGGTCCAGCTCTTTAGTTGCAATCTCCAGGTTGTCGCTTACAAGTCCATAGTCCAATGCTTGAATTTAAGATAAAGTGTATTTTTTATTTTTTATTTTAAGTTAGCTTTTTTAAAAATTACTAGTGAATCATTTTGCGCCAAGTTCTATGTCACTTATGTTGTACGCAGGGGTGTCCATACGTAAGGTCGGACCTAGTCAAAAGTTAAGTTCTGTTTGTTAGGCCTATACGTCGGGCCTATACGTCGGGCCCAATTAAAATTTTAGGGCTTGTTTGCTAAGCCTGAGATTGACCCGAAAAACGAGTCTAAAATTTTGTCCAAATACAGTCTGGATAAAAATGCTAAAATTCGGGTTCAACTCACCCATATTAAATTTTTTATATAATTTTTAATATATATAATATATCAAAAATAATAAAAATATTAAAATTAATATTTCCCAATAAGTTGAAAATAAATTAAAAAAATATGTATACTTAAATAACACTAAGATAAATTTAACTTAACAGTAAATGCCTCTAAAATAGTAATAAAATTAACAGTAAAACAATAGTTATACAATATCTAAATAATAACAACAAAATAGTAGCAACATAATAGTGAAATAGTAACAAAATAGTAAAAAAATAGCAAGAAGGAACAATAGGTTTTTTTTTTTGCATATTTGAGCTGGGTCGGAGCAAAAAAGCCTTACTTAAGGCCTAGTCCATTTTTTAAATGGGTTTTTTTTTCTAAGCCTATTTTTAGGCCTATATTTTTATCAAAACCCTTCTACTTTTCGAGCTCCATAGACGGGTGTAGTTGTATGTAATTTTACATATTTATTAAATCGTATATATATTTTTATAATTTTTTTAAAAATATATTTACTGATTAAATGAGAATCGATAAATTTATAATAAAATTCTATTAATTTTAAAAATAATTGAGAGAATAAAATAACTTTTTAAAAGTAATGATGAGAAGGACCAATAGTATTAAATATGATTTTTTTTCATTAATTCTTTAGATGTTATTTTGAATGAAAATGTCCTACTAATGCATATATTTATAGTGTTAAATATTGTAACACTAATTAAGTGATAATTAATAAAAAATAATAAGTGAAATTTAATATGGATTAAAAATCTAATTTAGTGATAATAACTATTATATTGATAATGAAAATAAAATTAACAAAATAATTATAATTATTATATTAATAATTTTTTATGAACTTAATTTTATATTCAAAATTTAATAGAAACATTATTAATAAAATGGTTATGATTATAATTAATTATAATTATAATTATTTTATATTATATTTAATATATATTACAATGTTTAATGATAGAGGGCAACTTGAAATGTTTAGAACCAAATTTGAAAGTAATAAAAAATAAATTATTACAAAGAATGAAAATAAAACATAATTTGAAAAGAAAATGGAAGAACGATAAAAATGATGATGGC
Source organism: Gossypium hirsutum (assembly GCF_007990345.1). Taxonomy (NCBI): domain Eukaryota; kingdom Viridiplantae; phylum Streptophyta; class Magnoliopsida; order Malvales; family Malvaceae; genus Gossypium; species Gossypium hirsutum. Next base: position 6,057,806 of record NC_053436.1, on the reverse strand, counting down.
GTGATAAACGGACAATGAGGGACAAGGAACCCCCTTTGTTTTTTGTATTTGCTTGTTTTAATTTCCCTCCCTCTTTAGTGTTCAAAGAGAAAAAAAAAGTCTTTTTTTATTTAATAAGATATTGTCTTATTGTAGTCACATTTTAGACATTTATCCCTTGTTTTATTTGAATTTCATTTATGAAATACTTTATTGACTTATTTCATATCATGGATCAAAGAAATTAAATTTAAAATCGAAAGGATATACCCTTTTCTCGAAACGAATATCCAATGGAATTCCTTGAACAATAAGCTTTAGTAAATTCTACTAATGATTTTAATCACCCCTCCAAGTTAGATAACTTGGTAAATCGAAGGATGAAGAACTCCTACGAACAATCTTGAAGAAGATTGAGTTGAAAACTTTTCTAAAACAAATAAGAAAATATTTCTTGCAAGTGAGAAGAATGGAGCTACCCCTTTTTATTCATATCAAAGTTGGGTGACCTTTATGGCCTGTGACTACCCCTTTTTATATAAAAATGGAGCTAGAAAAAAAATGTAAACTATCAAAATAATTATTTTTGTTTGTCTCAGGTTATATCTTAGTCATTTATGTTTGAAATGTTACTTTTAGTCGCTTACGTTATCGTGTTGTAACATTTTAGTCATTGAGTGTTAATTGTCACAAGTTAAATCATCATTTGAAATGAAAATTTTAGGTTAAATTATACAGTTGGTCCTTATATTTTTTTTTGTTTTGAGCAATTTAATTTTTTTTCTTTTTATGTTCTTTGAACTTACTTTTTTTTTTCTTTGTTTTTCATTCTCTTCTCATTCTCCCTTTGTTTTCCTCCATTCTCCATTTATTTTAACGTAGTTTTTTTTATATTTTCCTTTTGTTAAAACTACTCCCTATACTTTTATTTTTTTAACAATTTAATTTTTTTCTTTTTATTTCTTTATTTTCCTTTTTTTCTTCCCCTTTATTTTTCTCTCTTCTCATATTTTTCATTATAAAAACATAATCATTGCTCACCAAAAAACTAAGTCCTTGTTTATTTCATATGATTCCTAAATTGAATTTCACTCAAAATCGAATATCAATATTTCACTCAAGATCGAATATCAATCATTCTTAATCAAATCTCGATTTGAATATAACCTAATTTTGAAACCAAAAATAGATCTAACTAATCAGTATAAAAATTCATATTCTTAATCAAATCTACACATAAATTGAATTCTTTATATTCAAAACAAATTTTTTTCTATTTCTAAACTTTTACAGAATCATGTAGATTATTCATTTCCTTTTCTTTTATTTTCTGACGAATAAATTTAAGCAAATAATAAAATTGATCTAAACTTTCTTGGATATTCCCAAGCAAACTTGATTGGAACCTGAGCATGGATGAACCGAAGAGAGAAAGAGAGCATGGTACCAAACTGGTTTGGGTAAAATTGAGGGTAAGTTTCGTATGGTGGTTGTTTTAGTCAGTGAGAGTGTAGAGCTCGTTTGAAGAATTTGTGAAACAACGTAGTTTTGATAGGGTGAGAATGTTGTAGGTAAGATAAATAAGGTGGTCATTGAGAGATCCAAATTGGTTCATTAAAGTGATGATAGACAATGAGGGTTAGTAATTGTGGGGTGAGAATATGTGAAGCACGTATTACTTTAGTTTTAGCTTTTGCCTGTTCTTTTTTCATAAACATAAAAAAGTTTAACAAAATGAAAAATATAGAAAAACTACGTTAAAAGAGATAGAAAAGGGAGGAAAATAAAAGGAGAAGTAGAAGTGAATGGAAACTAAAGAAAAAAAAGTTAAAAGAACATAAAAGAAAAATATTAAATTATTCAAAATGAAAAAATATGGGGACCAATTTTATAATTTAACCTAAAATTTTTGTTTGAAATGATGATTTAACTTGCCACGTCAGCTTACCGTTACACCATTAACGACAATTAACAACTCAGTGACTAAAACGTTACAACACGTTAACATAAGTGACTAAAAAATAACACTTCAAATATAAGTGATTAAAATGTAACTTGAGATAAACAAAAGTCACTATTTTGATAGTTCCCCCAAAAAAAAGAGAAACAAATCCTTTGAAAGCTAGCCTAAAAAGGTGGGCAGCTAAGAAAGATAACATTTTCTTATTAAGAAACTTAAAGAAGGAAAGAAAAGATTAAGTGAATTTGACCAGCTTTATGGGAATTGTGCATGAACCAAATCTACAAGAAAATAAAGTAACTTTGGCTTAAAAATAAACTTTCTAGTTGGGCAATTGAAAAATTAAGCCAAAAATAAAATAATTAAGTTTTCAAGTGATCTAAACGGGCTTCAAATGAGTTGATCTTCAAAGGTGTGAGGATTTGGGCTGCTCACTTTAAGACTTTAACTCTTTCAAGCTTAAAAATATATTCGAATTAGGTCCAACTTCTAGGCTTATGTTCATGAGCTAAGTTTGTCTCAAAATGGAGTCTTCAATGTTTAAGCCCTCAAAAACACTTCCTTAAAGGCCTCTCGTCACAAACTCTTGGATCGATACATTCAATTGGGCTTTAATATGTTTGGACTTAGGGCATATAATTGGGTCTTGAGGAAAGCTAAGTTAATCATGTCCCAAAGCTGATGTGGACAACTTACTTAACTGCATGTTCACATTGACTTATATGGGGATCTAATTGAGATAATGATAACTCATTCCATGTAATTTCTTTTACCAATTTTTTCTCTCTCTTTGATGTTGAGAATGTTGTTTCATTAAAATGACAATAAACAAATCGAGCAATAAATAAATCTCTAGTTTATTGTTTAAGATACTTAATTATAAAAGGAGATTCATAACCAACATATATTCTCAACCTTCTTTGGGGGCCCATATTAATGCGTTGTGGTAGAGTAATTGAAACATATACCGCACATCAAAAAATTCTAATATGGATAATATTTGGCTCTTGACCAAAAGCCAATTGTAAAGGGGAATAATTACTATAATTTGTTGACTTGATGCACACAAATACTATTGTATGCAAAATAGCATATCCCTATGTTGTATCATAATTCTCAAAGAAACCTGCCACATTCAAATGAGTTATATCATTTAGGCCATAAAAACCATAATCTTTGCAAGCATGGTTGGCTTTAGCGTCATAGTAAAAATCTTCATCTTTTGCAAAAAAATTAGCTTTTATTTCATCATTTTGGGGTATAAAATTTGTCTCAATATTATTTCTCTTCCTTTAAATGTAATGCTTGATAAAGTTTCACTAGATGCTCAGGCGTATGTGTGACTAATGTCCCTTCATATCTCATCGATAGCATAATTTTTCAATTATCTTTGAAGGGTTATTTTGGCCACCTTTTTATTTCCCTTCACTGTTTTTTTTTTTGTGTGTGGTTAGAAGTACCACCATTATGACCACCGTGATACTAGTTACTAGTATGACCACGTACCCAACCACAACAATAACCACGACCTTTGTAATTTCTAATTTCATAATTGTTATGTATTGCTATATTCACATTAAGGAATGGGGTAAAACTAGTGGGGCAGATTCAATGACTTTTTTTTATCAATAACTCATTATTTTGCTTAGCTATCAGAAGGCATGAGATCAAATTAGAATACTTTTTAAAACATTTTTCAGGATATTGCTGCTACAAGAGCACATTAGTTGCATGAAAAGTTGAAATATTTTCTTTAACCACATTATTTTAATTAAGTAATTTTGAAAATTTCTAAATTGTATTCACTTATAGTATTAAAGTATTAAAATCATAAGTGCATCCAATCATAACAAGTTTTAAAGAGTATTACATTAATTACTGTCAAATCGTTTTGTCAGATTATTCCACAATTCACAAGGGTCTTTTAGAGTTATATATTCTACTTTTAATCTTTCATGTAGATGATGCCAAATTAAAATAATTACTTTTGCCTTATCTTGATTAGATGCCTCTTATTTGCTAAAATAGTATTCTTTAGGCCTTTAGCATCTAGGTGAATTTTGGCATCTAATGCCTATGGCAAATAATTTTTGCCTGATATATCAAGATTTGCAACTTCAAGTTTGGTAAGATTTGAAATTATTTAAGTTTGAATCAAAATAGAAATGAAATTTAATTCTAACAAAAAATCTTAAGTAAATTCATACTAATAACGTATTATAAACTAAGAGAATTTTAAAAATAATAAGAGAGAAGAGTAGAAAAAAGAAAGAATAATTCAACGTTCACTTGGGATACTAAAAAGTTTATACATGCCCTCGATTTTTAAAATCTCAATTACCATACGTTACAAAAACATAAATAAAAGAATTAAGGTACCCTATAAATTCTTTAGGGGTTACAAAAGAGTAAATTCTTCAAGGTTTGAAAGTTTTATGGATATCTATTTACCCATGGATTTACAACAATATATATAAAGCGAAAATAAAATTTTTCTTCTTATTTTTGACGTATGACAAATTTTAATTAGTTATCGATTTTAAATAGACTTAATGGTTTGACTAATGGTTGAACTATCATAGGTATCAACTTAGGGAAAAAAATTTATTTAGGTACCACTTGTGATCAAAAGAATGTCTAGATACCAGAATGAAAAGAAAAATATCGTAATTTAGTTACTAATTTACAAATTAAATCTATTAATTAAAATTTAATATTTGACGTATTGACAACATAAAATTTTATGTATCATCAATAAATCAAATTATTATATATTATCAATAAATGAAATTCATTTAAATTTATTTTTAAATATGTATAATCATTTAATTTACTCATAGTTAAAAAGAAAATAAAATGAAATTCCTTGCTTACATTTTAAAGTTGAATTATTCTCCCTCCTCCATCTTTTACATCTTTTTAACATTTGGCCGGTTTGGTGGGTGGAGTTTGACTAAAAGTGGATGATGGACAAAATTCGTAAATAAATAATTTAATCAATTAATTAAAAAGAAATATGGGCTGAGAATTTGGGTGAATTTTTTTTAACAATTTTATTATAAATTCTAATCATATATAATGTTTAGAACTATTCATAACTCTTACTCAACCTATAAATAAGAGGATAATACGTTTCAACGTATTTGAACTCACATTCTCCTGTATTGACAATGATAACTATACTAATCGAGCTAAATCTCCACTTACGAGAATTTGGGTGAATTTGATTAAAAGCTAAAGACGCATCTTTAGGGTACAAATCGAATAATCAAATAATCAAATAAAAGATTTTCTTTTATTTCTTTTTTATATTCGCGGTTTTAGAAAATGGGACAAGTATTTATTAATTTAATATATTATGTTGAATTCATTTACATTTATTATATAAATTTATTGATTGAATTTGATGCCTGAGTAATTAAATTAATAAAAAATATAATTTTGAAAAGAAAAACTTAAAAACAGTATAAATATTGAATTTCATGTGATGATATGATGGTCAAGGATATTCACCGTTTCTAAGTGTGGCTTGGGTTTGAGTTATGTTTGTTGTTTGGGCTTCACATTGTTATTATAATTCATAAAAAAAAGTATAAATATTATTTAATATAAAATTTTAAATATTTTTATAAATAATTTTCAAATTTTAGAGTTATTTAATTTGCAAAAATTAAATTCTAAATTAAACAACTCTAACTTTTGAGGAAAATTAATTTTATATGTAAAATATTTTTTAGATATAAAATTTATATATGATATTTTTGAAGCTTTAATTTAATGGCAAAGGAATTTTGAGATTTTAGGTTTATTCTAATTTTGCTTTGTTGGTTTACTATTTAATTGGGAATTAATTTAAAAAATGCAAAAATTTTATTTCAAGATTTTAAAATTTAAAATATAAATCTCCATTTACTTTTAAAAAACCCTACTCATATTTTTTTTTATATTTTTTCAAAACATGATTTTTACTTCTATTTTTAAAGTGTTAATTACATATATAAAGAATACAAATATAAATAACTATTAATAGAATTAACCATTTTAAAGTCTAATTGGACTAATAACTTAAACCATAATAAATCTAGTTATGATTCAAATACAGTGTGACTTAAATTAAAATAAATTAAAATAACATAAAATCTAAATTAAAAACCCACACATAATTTACAGAAGGTAGACTCAAACACAAGAACCAAAAATTCCCAGAACCTCAATCCTATCATTGAGATTAGGCCTTATTTGCTTTGATTTTTATTTTTTGAGTGGGCTATGATCTAATATATTATAATTAAAATATGCTCTAAGTTCATATATTTTTCATTTAAATTATAAAATTTAAGTCCAATTATTAATGCTATTAAAATTGTTATGTTAAATTCGCTTATGTGATATTTTGAAATAAAATAATATCCACTTACTAACCATGTAAAAAAATGACATAATTAACCCAAATTTAACATAAGAATTTTATCAATGTTAATACTTGAATTTACATTTTCTAATCTTTGAAAAAAAAAGTTAATTTTATGGAATAAAAAAAAAGTTAAATTCCAAATTAGAAAAAGTATGGATACCCAGAGCATACTTTTTATACCCGGAGCACTTAATTTTGAAGGATAAAGCAATATTTAATCTAAGAATTTAACAATTTTTTAAATTTAATTTCTAAACTTTTGTTAAGGTATGTAATGATTTATAGTGTCACATCATCACCTAAAAAGTTCAAATATATATATAGGGTAAAATATTAAAATAGTAATTTTTTTTATCTCAGATTACATTTTAGTCACTTATGTTTGAAATGTTACATTTTAATCACTTACGTTAACGTGTTGTAACATTTTAGTCATTGAGCTGTTAATTGCCATTAACAATGTAATAGTAAGCTGATGTGTCATGTTAAGTCGTCATTTCAAATAAAAATTTTAGGTTAAATTACACAATTGGTCCCTATATTTTTTTCGTTTTGAGCAATTTAATTTTTTTCTTTTATGTTCTTTTAACTTTTTTTTCTTTCTTTATTTTTCTTTCTCCCCTACTTCTCCCTTTGTTTTTCTCTATTCTTCATCTCTTTTAACATATTTTTCCATGTTTTCCATTTGTTTAAACTTTTTTATGTTTATGAAAAAAGAAAAGGCGAAAGCTAAAACCAAAATAAAACCTGCTTCACATATTCTCACCCTACAATTACAAACCCCCATCGTCTATAATCGCTTTAACTAACCAATTTGGATCTCTCAATGACCTAGTCCACAAGCTTACCTCACTCGAAGACATCACCAATTGTGACTTATGACAGTCCACCCTCAACAAAGTTTCCCGAGCCTATTCCTTTAACCTCCTAACCACCGCTACGACCACCTTATCTATCTTACCTACAACGTTTTTACCCTCTTGAAACTACGTTGTTTCATGGATTCTTCAAATGAACTCTACATTCTTAATGACTAAAATGACCACCATGTGAAACTTACCCTCAACTTTGCCCAAACCGGTTTGGTTCCTTGCTCCCTTTCTCTCTTCAGTTCATCAATGCTTGACTTTCAATCAAGCTTGCTTTGGAATATCCAATAGGTTTAGATTGATTTTATCATTTGCTTAATTTTTTCAGCAGAAAATAAAAGAAAAGGAAAGGAATAATCTACACAATTCTATAAAAGTTTCGAAACGGGAAAACTTTGTTTTGAATATAAAGAATTCAATTTATGTTTAGATTTGATTAATGATATAATTTTTTTATATTGATTAGTCAGATCCAATTTTAGTTTCAAACTTAAGTTATATCCAAATCGAGATTTGATTAAGAATGATTGACATTCAATTTTAAATGATTGATATTCGATTTTGAGTGAAATTCAATTTAGGAATCATGTGAAAGAAACAACGACTTGGTTTATTTGGTGGGCCAAGATTATGTTTCTGCAATAAAGAATATGATAAGAGAGAAAAATAAAGGGGAAGAAGAAAAGAAAAATAAAGAAAAATTAAATTGTTAAAAAAAATAAAAGTATAGGGACCAGTTTTAACAAATGAAAAACATAGAAAAACTATGTTAAAAAATGGAGAAGGGAGGAAAACAGATGGAGAAGGAGAAGAGAATGAAAAAAAAAAGGAAAAAAAGAGAGGAAAGTTTGAAGAACATAAAATAAAAATATAGAGACCAATTGTATTATTTAACCTAAAATTTTGTTTTAAATGGTTATTTAACGTGCCACGTCAGCTTACAGTTACACCGTTAATGACAATTAACGCTCAATGACTAAAATGTTACAAGACGATGACATAAGTGACTAAAGCGTAATATTTCAAACATAAGTGACTAAAATATAACCTGAGACAAATAAAAGTGACTATTTTGGTAGTTTACCCAATATATATAATTTAAAAATTTTAAAAAAAGTGATGGCATAACATAATCTCAAAATGAAAAATTATTATAGTTTAATGATATCTAAGTTTAGAGATTAAGGTAGGAAAAACCGTGAAATTCCAAGATTAATATAGATAAAAAATGTTGCAGAGGTCAAGAAAAAAAAGTTACCAAGTTTAGGGACTAAATATTAATTTATCCAAAATTATAACGGATTTTTATTGCAACTAGTGTCGGAACTAGCGTACGGTGTACTAAAAAAAAGGAAGCATCCTGGAAGCAGCATGTAAATTACAAAAAAAAAAAAAAAGGGGCAAAAACCCATGGCTGCATTTTCAACACTGAATTATCACTCCACAGTTTCTCTCCCCAAAAAAATCCATGTAGTAAAAGCTTGATGATGATTGTCCATTCATCTCTAAAGGCAAAAATATATAGAGTTATAAACACAACTACCAAGAATCATATTCTCCAAAAACCAAAAAAAGAAAAAGGTGAAACAATGCTGTGATTTAAAGTGAAGGCATTTGGTACTTGGTTTTTTGGTTTTTATTTTGTTTTTCATATTTTGGGGCAGGGGAATGGCTATCTTGTTTCTGATTATTGATGGTGTACGTTTCATAGTTTCCACGCTTTGGGATTTGCAGGAACTGCGATTTGCAGCCATTTTTGATGATGCCAGCTCTTTAACTTTCACGCTTTTTGTCACCGCCGTCTCCTGTTTCATAGCTATGAGAAGTTGAAAATGAAAAAAAAAAATGCTTCAATTACTGCAAATACATTGTGGTTTCCGTTTGTTTTCTTGTAATTTGATGGGAAAAACTTACACTTAACATTGCAATAAATCTTTTTGTTGCAAAAAGTAATTGAAGATATGAGAGAGCCTTTTGTTTTCTTTATCATAATTTGTTGAATTTATCTTTTGTTAATGTACTTGCATATGCTTATATGCTATTGCCATGGCTTATATAGTCCTGAATCTTTTGATCTTGGAGTTTGAAGATTGCATTCCATTTTTGTTTTTACCAGGCACAAGACAGTTCCATGATGTTGGGTTTCTTTTTGTTTACCAACTAATCTCCATGAAAGACTAGCTGGCCTAAAAGTTGTCTAGTTTCCTATGGAAGACAACTAGCTAGTTCAAGTGTTATCATCCTTGTCCCGGGTTCAAGTCTTCTCGTGCTCAAAACTTCTCAGCGGTTATGGTTTTGCCTATTCAAGCATTGAGAAGCGCCATTGGACTTTGTTCGAGCCGGAGCCTGCACGCTAAATGAAAGACAATATCTTTGTGTTATCGTAACGATGGGCTAATAATTTTCATTACGATTGCTTTCTTATGTTTACCTAGTAATCTCCATGAAAGACTGAAACTTCCAGACCATCTTTTATTATCTGGTCTAAGTTTTTCTAGTCTTAGATTTTCCACTCATTGATCAGCTTGTTTAGTCCCTCTCAGTCTGATAGGGTGGAAATCATTGAATCCGGTTCTCCGAAAATGATAATCCCTTCGACTGCAGGATTTAAACAAGATCCCTTCAATCAACATTCCCTATGAAAACTCTGGCATTTCAAGATTGTCCCAAGAAATATTATGATCTTGTAATGGAATTTTTTGTTAGAACATTCTCATATATCAAGTAAACCTTTAAACTTAAACGAATAATGAGATCAGTGAACATCTGCAATGGAGTAAATTGGTATATGAAAATTTTGATTGGTAACATCTAAACTTAGTAATAACAATTTTGTTGCAGATTAGATTACAAAGAGCCAATCCTATTCTTGGGATCTTGTCTAAAGCTTTCATATTGAATTCGGCCGAAATGTTCAAGCTCGAGTTCGGTTTAATTTTATGGAGAAGGAGGGGTCGAAGCTTTCCTCGATCGTTAAGTGTTGTCTTTGCTGTTGTTAGATTATCCACAATGCATGAAACTCCAACAGCAAGGGAACTCTTGTTGTTGGACAACCTTCTAGTGACCTCTGCGAAGGCGGAAATCTTCCTCAACCGGCCAAAATGATGCGTGTATGCTAGTCTCAGAAGGTCACCCCTCTCAGCCCTGAAATTTATGCATCAAAGCAAAGCAGAGCTTAGCAATGTTATGTCAGCAAACATACAGTATTATTGAAGCATCGTGACTTGGGTTAATGATGGAAACGCCTGCACCATACCAAGTGAAACAATGAGCAGCGGTCTTATACTTCGACTCGGTGCCACATGCAATGCTAGAAGTGGCAATAGCCGCTGAAAGCAATATGTCAGGGGATTGGTTTAGGCCTACAGAGATGGATAAAGCAGCATTTCTAAAGGATTGCTGGAATTTGAGGTTGAGCTGAAACAGAAATTGAAAACCAAAACAACTTTGCAGTGTCAAAATTATATCGAAATGGCCCGAAATATTCGGTCACTCGGTAGTGATCCCTATCATGTGAGCCTCTTACCTTGCTCGAACCATACTCGGGAAATCTCAGTGAAGCATTGATATTTGTAGATGGAAAATACTCTCTCCCAAAGTCAAGTGTTGTTGAAATCTGTCATTACAAAAGGAAAAAAAAAACACCCAGATGCTTAGAATTGATGATTTTGTGTCAGAACTTACTTTAATTAGCCGAGATAACTACCGTTGAAGCGACAAAGTTACTGTAAAAAAAGTTTACTGCAATTGCAGCATTGTTATGATCATATCTTGCTCCAATGTTTGCAGCCGGTCGTCTTCCATGTCTCCTTGCCGTCAAAGTTCCGATCTGGGAACAAATTTAGTATTGAATATAGTTTCAATAAAAACACATGGGGATTGAAATGTTAGATCATATATAAAGTTTCATAACACACCACTCCATTACAACTTTGTGTGGAGATGTCGAGTGACTCATCGTGGCAGTAGCCCTTTGAAAGCAAATCTAGAAGATGAACAATGACAAAAGTTATGCATCATGATTTTGCAGTAATGATTCAAACAGGTAATTTGGTGATTGCCCTTTGATCAAGACATACAGTATAGCCCTTTGTAAGCAAATCTAGGAAAATGAACAATAATGGAAATCATGCATCATGATTTTGCAGTAAGATTCAAATAGGTAATTGGTGATTCCCTTTTGATCAAGACTTTATACAACTAAAGAATACATATTATAAAATCTTGGGTATCGCAGGACATTGGAACCCTATGGAACTAACTCTTTTCTGTAAAACAAAAGCAAGCAAATAGTTTAAAACAGAGAGAGTTAGCCTTGCTTGGTCCACCTGCTGCTAGCGTCTTGTGTCTCTTCTTTTTCATCCGGCGGCTATTGGTCATGCTTGCTAAGTCTAGGCCGCTGGGAAGCGGATTCAAGGCGAGTGGCAGGGTGCTCGGCGGACTTGTTCAAGCACCAAGTTACCAGTCCAATCCCAAAGCTCAGTGCCAAATTTGAGAAGTTCGAATGAGATTAGACAAAACAAAAAAATTATGACCGTTTAAAATATAAATTGGGTTCAAACTTACATTTAAGGCTCGTCCCGACCTATTTTTTAATTTTGTAATATATTATAGGGTAAATTATAAAAATAGTTATTTTTGTTTGCCTCATGTTACATTTTAGTCACTTATGTTTGAAATGTTATGTTTTAGTCACTTATGTTATTATTTTGTTACGAAGTGATCACTTTTCCGTTAAGTTCCGTTATCTCCCTAACGGTAATCTTACGTGGCAGTCCAACTAAATTTTAAATTCATCCGGCTAATACATACTTTATCCGGCTAAATTATGCATTTGATTTACTATTATAATTACGTTCTTCAACCAGGGGAAGGATGACTATCCATTGTAATATACATCAATGAAACTTTTAATATCGTACAGTTGTTATTAATACTAGGATTTATAACAAGCCATATGGAATGTTTAGTTCTGTTTTATTTTAATAACACATGAACGATGTCGACATTAATATTTAAGGCAAACTCATGGATTATATAGTCAATGAAAGTTGGTAATATTGTAAAGTTGTTTTTAATACTCGGTTTTATAACAAGCAAACACCTGGACAAGAACGTCTAAAATTCGCCCTCAACGTTTGCACATTTTTGCATGTAAGTCATTATACAATTTACATTCGTAACCCGGAGGACGTATGGGTATATCTGTTAATACATACTTCATCCGGCTAAATTATGTATTTGATTTACTATTATAATTACGTTCTTCAACCGGGGGAAAGATGACTATCTTTTGTAATATACGTTAATGAAACTTTTTAATATTGTACAATTGTTATTAATACTCGGATTTATAACAAGCCACATGGAATGTTCATCCTCACACTAATATATATATCTTGTGGAGCAAACTTATAAAGTAAAATTTTCACAAATTATGCGTAAGGTATTCATGGTAAAGACAACCACATGTAAAATTAAAATTGATTACTTTCATTTTGCAGACCAAATCAACAACCACTTGAAGTAAAAAAATATATATAAATACACGATCAAAGTAATGCAGTGCCTGTTTATTTCTTTCTCTCATTTTTACAATGCCAATTGAGTGAAAATAATTATTAACTACGAGACAAAAGATTCTGATTTTTCTAGCATGAAATTGCTCATATTATTTGGTAATTAATTTCAAATTTACATGTCTGTTTCATATTTTATTTGCACCCATGATTTCATCCTCGTCCTCTTCGACCCTGTTAGCTTCTTCTAACCAGCTCTTATCTGATTTTTAGGTGGGACTACAGTAGCTTGATCATCAACATGATCGAGGGAGCATTTACGAGAAATCACAATTCTTAATATGAATTTGCAAGCCTGAGAAGATTGCATATTTCAAAAACTTAATATCAATAAACATGATTTTGTCGCATGTCTAAAAGAACATTGAAATAAATAACTTATGGAATAGAGGTAAATTTGAGCAGAATATGACCAATTCTCAAAGAAAATTAAGGTGCACATAGCATAGAAGGGGAGACGCAGGGATCATAATGTAGCTAATAAGGATGAATTAGACTAAAGCATTAAAATTATTTGTGGAACAAATTAGACACAAGGGATGTACAATTCAGATATAAAACTTAGCTAAATCTATAGCACAAATCTCATGTCTCAACGGAAGTAGTGAAACTGAACCAAGACACCACTAAAACAATCGAGTTTTGACACCCTTTAGACCATTTCATGCAGAAAAGAAATGCCTCGCTGTAATCACTTGCTTATCTAGACATGCTTTGTGCATCATTCTCCAAACAAAACTCCTAACATTTGCAATCATGTTTACCATCTAGTTTGATGTAAAAACAGTAACAAGTTGATTTCGAGGACTGCAATCTCCTAATCATATATTTCATGTTGAGCTCCATGTTGGGAATATCTTGAAAGTTAGATTACTAGGAAGAATAAAGATATAAACGTTGGACAAAGGAATTGAGTCGAACCAACCTGACATAATCAAACAAATTGTTAGAAATTTCAGACTATTCTAAATAACACAATATCAGAAAGCAACAAAGAAATAAGGCAAAGAGCAACAGTATGTAACTGTAAAAATTTAAAAACATACTTGATGATGTCTCCAGAACAACTCTCTATGATTGATACAATTGAAGCAAGGAACTTGATGTTTAACCTGATGCTTAAAGTCTCCGCTGCATATTTTGTTGTACTTGATTGGGCTTCTTTTGCAAACTTAACTGTTGCTACAACTGAGTAGGCTGTGATTGCATCTAAGACATCAGTTGCTGCTGTTGTTGTGGCTGCTAGGATGTCAGTCCTCATATTCATTAATAAGAAAGATTTTCATTTTTTGAATAAAGTATACAACTTGAATCCATTTTATATCAACAACAACGATAGTACAAACGATAGAGTGATAGATTACGAGTTTTCATACAAGATTTCGCATATACAAGAAAAGATGACTATCCTTTGTAATATACGTCAATGAAACTTTTTAATATCGTATAGTTATTAGTATACTCGGATTTACAACAAGCCATATGAAATGTTCAGTTCTCTTTTATTTTAATAACACGTGAACGATGTCAACATTAATATTTAAGGCAATAAAAGTTGGCAATATTGCAAAGTTGGTTTTAATACACAGTTTTAATATCGTATAGTTGTTTTTAATACTCGGTTTTATAACAAGCAAACACCCGGAACAAGAAACTCCAAAATTTGCCCTCAATGTTTGCACATTTTAGCATGTAAGTCCTTATACAATTTACATTTTTTGGAACCCAGAGGACATTTGAGTATATCTATTAATACATATTTCATCTGGCTAAATTATGCACTCAATTTACTATAATAATTACGTTTGACAATCCTTTGAATATACATCATTGAAACTTTGTAATATCGTACAGTTGTTATTAATAATCGAATTTATAACATACCATATGGAATGTTTAGTTCTGTTTTATTTCAATAACACATGAAAGATGTCGACTTTAATATTTAAGGCAAACTCGTGGATTATATAGTCAATGAAAGTTGGTAATGTTTAATCCCTCTACATTTGGATATTTTTGCATGTAAGTCCTTATACAATTTACATACGTAACCCTTAGAACGAATGGGAATAACTGTTAATATGTACTTCATCCGGCTAAATTATGCATTTGATTTACTATTCTAATTTTGTTCTTTAACCAAGGGAAGGATGACTAGCCTTTGCAATATACGTCAATGAAAGTTTTTAATATCGTAGAGTTGTTATTAATACTCGAATTTACAACAAGCCATATGGAATGTTCAGTTTTGTTTTATTTTAATAACACATGAACGATGTCGACATTAATATTTATGGCAATGAAAGTTGGCAATATCACAAAGTTGTTTTTAATACTCGGTTTTATAACAAGCAAACACCCGGAACAAGAAACTCTAAAATTTGCCCTCAACGTTTGCACATTTTTGCATGTAAGTCCTTATAGAATTTACTTTTGTAACCCGGAGGACGTATGATTAGATCTGTTAATAGGTATTTCATCCGACTAAATTATGCATTTGATTTAGTTATGTTCTTCAACCGGGGGAAGGATGACTATCCTTTGTAATATACATCAATGAAACTTTTTAATATCGTATAGTTGTTATTAATACTCGGATTTATGGCAAACTCATGGATTACATACGTCAATGAAAGTTGGTAATATCATAAAAACTATCTAATTGTTTATCCAAAAGAAGTTAGCATTATCCAAACCAACTTAGCGTTATCCAAATGAAGTTATGGAATTAATTGTTATGGTTTGTTATTTGTCATTCAAGCAAATTAGTCATACTAATTACAAATCAGTCATTCAAAGATTTAGTTAATTTAATTCAGAATTCAGTTTTCTCCAGCCTCTTTCTCCCATCACAGACCTCTTTAGTCTTTGGTCTGGTTGAATCAATAAAGGATTCTAGAAAGTGGGTTAAATATCTTTTTTCCTGCCACTCCCAGAACAGGGGGTCATCCTCCAGAAGTCTTCTTCCAACGATTTCACTTAACACTGAACCAGTCTGGATAGATTGATTGATTTACATTTCCTTCAATTAACGTATTTTGTTTAATCCTTCCCCCAGTTGAAGAACATAATTACAATAGTAAATCAAATGCATAATTTTACTGGATGAAGTACGTATTAACAGATATATCACGTGTATTCCAAATCTCCTCCATTTCTTTACCGATTCTCTCTCTCGGTCTCTTTTCAATTTCTTTCTTCTCATTTTTTTAACTTTGGGTAACTAAAGGCCAAAAAGAATATTTCAAACAAGTTCTAAATATATATTTTTAATAATATATTTATATTAGAACCAAATATTAAAAGAATTTTTTATAAATTAATCATATGCCCTTGATTAGAACTAGCAGCAGTTACAACTTACAATAATGACTACGAACTATTTGTTTTGCCGTGGTAGACTTCGTTAATTTCATGTAGTTTGGTCTGCTATTGCTACACTTTTCAGTTCTAGACTGAAACTTAGACTTCATTTTGCCAACATGCATCCCAGTGGTGATAGGTAGTACCTTTTTTATATTATTATGAATAATCCGAATATTAATCATAGCTTCTATGCACCTGAACACCTTGTTAGCCTTTTCCCTCATGTGTCCACCATGAAATAAGGCTTGAACCCTCACAACTGCTTTTAAAGCCCAAAGAGCCTTTCTTGCCTACTGTTAAATATGACTCTTATTTTCAGTCAAATTTGAAAAATAATCTTTCAGTTAAACTCTGTTTACTTGTTTCAATCAAACACTGATTAGTTTAGATTATTTTATTATTATTTGATCTATGAATTTAGCCTATAAATAGGCTCTTTTACAACCTTAGAAAATATACCCATTAGAGATTAAAACTCATAACACATTTAGAGAATTTTGTGTTTACGTTTTGTGGGTTCTTTGTTTTTTGGCTTTCGGGTTTTAGTTTTTATCTCCATCTTTTGTACTCTTCGTTCTTTTGCCATTATAGTAAAATTATCTTTGCCCGTGGTTTTTTATCTTCTTTGGAGGGGTTTTTCCACGTTAAATTTGTGTATTCAATTTTTCAATTTATTCTGCTATTTTCTTGTTCGTTGCTTAATCGGGTCGAAATCCTAACACCTACAAATAAATTGTTACTAAGTAACTTACTGTTTCATTTGACAACTAATGTAGGTGCAGAATTTAGACTAAGTTCAATGAATCAAAAAGCTAAAACTGAATTTCATTTGAGCTGTTTGAATTCTTAGACAACAAGTGAAAGAGCTAAAGAGTATTAAAACTTACAAAATAGCCACGAATAACAGCTTGAATTCTTACAGCAGCTTGAATTCTTATAGAAGAAACCCAACTATATTGAACAGATCTGAAATCTTTTGCAGTTGGATGTATTATTGCTACTGTCAGTTTAGTGTTAATTGAAATCGTTGGAAGGAGACTTCTAGAGGATGACCCCCTGTTCTGGGAGTGGCAGCAAAAAAGAGATTTAACCCACTTTCTACAATCCTTCATTAATTCAACTAGACCAAAGACCAAAGAGGTGGTTGATAGGAGAAAGAGGCTGGAGAAAACTGAATTCTGAATTAGTTGGGTTTTTAACAGCAGCAAAAAAAACAGAGAACACAGAACAACACAAATGTGCAGCAAGAGAGCTTATGGTTGATAGCTCATTTTGCTCTATTTTCAACTAGAAAAATAATACATTTATAATCAAAATCATCACAAAAAATTCAACTAACCTCACTAATTAGCATTGGGATTATTAAAATGTTGGGATTTTTTACAGCAACAAGAAAGAAAATAGAGCAGATGAGGAAATATAGGACACGGAACGAGGAAGCAAGAAAAATTTACTTGCTCACAAACGTGCAGCAATGAAGCAATCTGGTATGCTTAATTTTTCAATAAGAAAAACAATACATTTATAGCCAACTACATCAGTTATTGCTACCTACCAGAAGCAGCCTAGTAACATTAAAAACATTGCTTGTACACACAA
The DNA here is from genome assembly GCF_007990345.1 of Gossypium hirsutum. Classification (NCBI taxonomy): domain Eukaryota; kingdom Viridiplantae; phylum Streptophyta; class Magnoliopsida; order Malvales; family Malvaceae; genus Gossypium; species Gossypium hirsutum. Next base: position 6,040,040 of record NC_053436.1, on the reverse strand, counting down.
ACAAGCCACCTAAACTAGTCAACATTGGGACTATAAAAAGTTAACTTGCACAAAAGCTGATTATGTTAATCAGCACCTAAAAATATTAAAATAATACCAACTTAGTTCATTTTGAACTAAGTAACTTAACAAAGTAACTAAACAACCTTGCTGTTATAGTAAGCATTCGTGCTGTGGCATGCACAATTGCTAGCACGTATTTCATTCGGAGATATTACAGCAGCTTCATGCGCTGCATGCACTTTAACCAAAAATATCACAGTAGCATGGTAGGCCAATTTTCAACATAAAACTTGCTTGTGCAAGTATCCAAGCTGTTAAATCAGCTTAAAGACAGCCTAAATGACTACTAAATCATCTAAGAACATGATTAATTCTAACCTATCATAACATAAAAGGATTGCAACCAAACTAACAGAAGTCAACTATTACAAAAAAGGTATTTCATCCGGATTACATAATGGACATTTGCGTGCTACTGCTGGACTGCTTGGTCACTTGCATGCTGTTGCATTGTGGTTACCTTTCAACACTCCTCATTGGATTGCAACTAAAACATGCACAATTGCTGCTGTCGGTTTAGTGTTAAGTGAAATCGTTGGAAGAAGACTTCTGGAGGATGAACCCCTGTTCCGTGAGTGGCAGGAAAAAAGAGATTTAACCCACTTTCTAGAATCCTTCATTGATTCAACCAGACCAAAGACTAAATAGGTCTGTGATGGGAGAAAGAAGCTAGAGAAAACTGAATTCTGAATTAAATTAACTAAATCTTTGAATGACTGATTTGTAATTAGTATGACTGATTTACTTGAATGACAAATAACAAACCACAATAATTAATTCCATAACTTCATTTGGATAATGCTAACTTCTTTTGGATAAACAATTAGATAGTTTTTATGATATTATCAACTTTCATTGACGTATGCAATCCACGAGCTTACCGTAAATCCGAGTATTAATAACAACTATATGATATTAAAAAGTTTCATTAACGTATATTACAAAGGATAGTCATCTTTCTTCCGGTTGAAGAACATAACTAAACCAAATGCATAATTCAGCCAGATGAAGTACCTATTAACAGATCTAATCATACGCCCTCTGGGTTACAGAAGTTAATTCTATAAGGACTTATATGCAAAAATGTGCAAATTAACGTTGAGGGCAAATTTTGAAGTTTCTTGTTCCGGGCGTTTGCTTATTATAAAACCGAGTATTAAAAACAACTTTGTGATATTTCCAACTTTCATTGCCTTAAATATTAATGTCGACATCGTTTATGTGTTATTAAAATAAAACAAAACTGAACATTCCATATGGCTTATTGTAAATTTGAGTATTAATAACAACTCTACGATATTAAAAACTTTCATTGACGTATATTGCAAAGGATAGTCATCCTTCCCCCAGTTGAAGAACATAATCAGAATAGTAAATCAAATATATAATTTAGCCGGATGAAGTACGTATTAACAGTTATAACCATTCGTCCTGAGGTTTATGTATGTAAATTGTATAAAGACCTACATGCAAAAATATACAAACGTTGAGGGATTAAACATTACCAACTTTCATTGACTATATAATCCACGAGTCTGCCTTAAATATTAATGTCGACATCTTTCATGTGTTATTGAAATAAAACAGAACTAAACATTCCATATGGTATGTTATAAATCCGAGTATTAATAACAACTGTACGATATTACAAAGTTTCAATGATGTATAGTCAAAGGATAGTCAAACGTAATTATTATAGTAAGTCCAATTCATAATTTAGCCGGATGAAGTATGTATTAATAGATATACTCAAATGTCCTCCGGGTTCCAAAAAATATAAATTGTATAAGGACTTACATGCTAAAATGTGCAAACATTGAGGGCAAATTTTGGAGTTTCTTGTTCTGGGTGTTTGCTTGTTATAAAACTGAGTATTAAAAAAAATTATACGATATTAAAATTGTGTATTAAAACCAACTTTGCAATATTGCCAACTTTCATTGCCTTAAATACTAATGTCGACATCGTTCACGTGTTATTAAAATAAAAGAAAACTAAACATTTCATATGGCTTGTTGTAAATCCGAGTATAATAACAACTATAGGATATTAAAAAGTTTCATTGACGTATATTACAAAGGATAGTCATCCTTTCTTATATATGCGGAATCTTGTATGGAAACTCGTAATCTATCACTCTATCATTTGTACTATCGTTGTTGTTGATATAAAATGGATTCAAGTTGTATACTTCATTCAAAAAATGAAAATCTTTCTTATTAATGAATAGAGGATAGACATCTCAGCAGCCACAACAGTAGCAGCAACTGATGCCTTAGATGCAATCACAGTCTACTCAGTTGTAACAACATTTAGGTTTGTAAAAGCAACCCAATCAAGTATAACAAAATATGCAGCAGAGACTTCAAGCATCAAGTCAAACATCAAGTTCCTTGCTTCAATTGTATCAATCATAGAGAGTTGTTTTGGAGACATCATCAAGTATGTTTTTGAATTTTTACAGTTACATACTATTGCTCTTTGCCTTATTTCTTTGTTGCTTTCTGATATTGTGTTATTTAGAATAGTCTGAAATTTCTAACAATTTGTTTAATTATGTCAGGTTGGTTCCACTCAATTCTTTTGTCCAACGTTTGTATCTTTGTTCTTCCTAGTAATCTAACTTTCAAGATATTCCCAACATGGAGCTCAACATGAAATATATGATTAGGAGATTGCAGTCCTTGAAATCAGCTTGTTACTGTTTTTGCATCAAACTAGTTGGTAAACATGATTGCAAATGTTAGGAGTTTTGTTTGGAGAAGGATGCACAAAGCATGTCCAGATAAGTAAGTGATTACAATGAGGCATTTCTTTTCTGCATGAAATAGTCTAAAGGGTGTCAAAACTCGATTGTTTTAGTAGTGTCTTGGCTCAGTTTCACTGCTTCCATTGAGACATAAGATCTATGCTATAGATTTAGTTAGGTTTTATATCTGAATTGTATATCCCTTGTGTCTAATTTGTTTCACAAATCATTTTAATGCTTTAGTCTGATTCATCCTTATTAGCTACACTATGATCCCTGCGTCTCCCCTTCTATGCTATGTGCACCTTAATTTTCTTTGAGAATTGGTCATATTCTGCTCAAATTTACCTCTATTCCATAAGTTATTTATTTCAATGTTCTTTTAGACATGCGACAAAATCATGTTGATTGATATTAAGTTTTTGAAATATGCAATCTTCTCAGGCTTGTAGATTCATATTAAAAATTGTGATTTCTCGTAAATGCTCCCTCGATCATGTTGATGATCAAGCTACTATAGTCCCACCTACAAATGCTTTTTTGCTTATGCGTTGTCAATCCACTCCTACTAAGAGCTGGTTAGAAGAAGCTAACAAGGTTGAAGAGGACGAGGATAAAATCATGGGTGTAAATAAAATATGAAACAGACATGTAAATTTGAAATTAATTACCAAATAATATGAGCAATTTCATGCTAGAAAAATCAGAATCTTTTGTCTCGTAGTTAACAATTATTTTCACTCAATTGGCATTGTAAAAAGGAGAGAAAGAAATAAACAGGCACGGCATTATTTTGATCGTGTATTTATACATTTTTTTTACTTCAAGTGGCTGCTGATTTGGTCTGCAAAATGATAGTAATCAATTTTAATTTCACATGTGGTTGTCTTTACCATGAGTACCTTACGCATAATTTATGAAAATTTTACTTTATAAGTTTGCTCTACAAGATATATATTTTAGTTTATCTATATATATATTAGTGTGAGGATGAACTTACCGTATGACTTGTTATAAATCTCAGTATTAATAACAATTGTACAATATTAAAAAGTTTCATTAACGTATATTACAAAGGATAGTCATCTTTCCCCCGGTTGAAGAACGTAATTATAATAGTAAATCAAATGCATAATTTAGCTGGATGAAGTATGTATTAACAGATATACCCATACGTCCTCCGGTTTACGAATGTAAATTGTATAAAGACTTACATGCAAAAATGTGCAAACGTTGAGGGCGAATTTTAGACGTTCTTGTTCTAGGTGTTTGCTTGTTATAAAACCGAGTATTAAAAATAACTTTACAGTATTACCAACTTTCATTGACTATATAATCCACGAGTTTGCCTTAAATATTAATGTCAACATCGTTCATGTGTTATTAAAATAAAACAGAACTAAACATTCCATATGGCTTGTTATAAATCCGAGTATTAATAACAACTGTACGATATTAAAAGTTTCATTGATGTATATTACAAAGGATAGTCATCCTTCCCCCGGTTGAAGAACGTAATTATAATTGTAAATCAAATGTATAATTTAGCCGGATGAAGTATGTATTAGCCGGATGAATTTAAAGTCTAGTTGGACTGCCACGTAAGATTACCGTTAGGGAGATAACGAAACTTAATGGAAAAGTGATCACTTCGTAACAAAATAATAACATAAGTGACTAAAACATAACATTTCAAACATAAGTGACTAAAATGTAACATGAGGCAAACAAAAGTGACTATTTTTGTAGTTTATCCTATATTATATTATGTTAATTTTATATATTACATAATTTATAACACAAATAAAACTTAAATCTATACTTATGTATAATACTTTATTGTAAACATTAAAAAAATATAAGTTACCTATATATAAAATCGTAATAAATAAAAATATATAATTATTAAATTTTAAGTTAAAAATAATATAATATATTTTTAAAAAGTTAAAAAAAATAATATGGGCAACTATCCAAAAATGGGTTTGGATTAACCATTTACAAATATGAGTGAACTTAAAGAAAATTTTAGGCCCGCACTTCGGGCCGAATTGAAAAAAAATAGTGTGTTAATATAATGCTTAACCTAACGCAGTCCATGAACACTTCAGTCCCTCAAAATTTTGTAATATTGCTATTTAGCCCCCTAACAATTATCTAAAATATTGTTAATTATGTTGGCTCCCTTTTGTTGCAATAGATTTTGTTTTAAAGTACTTGAATGGCTAAAAGCTCAAATTGAGGTACAACCTTTGTATTAGGGTCAAACCTTTACAAAAGTACTTAGATGGAAGTCAAAATCTTCAAAACGATCAAATTAGGGTCAAACATATTTTAAAGAGTTCAAGTAAGAGTTTTTCAAATGTCTTATATTAAGCCCTCCTTTAGATGGACGTTTACCTCCAATGTAATGCATTTAACTTTCTTTTTGTCTCACGCTATAGTATTTAATCTCACAGTCACCACTATTTTTACACTAACCACAAATAAACGCACCGCCCATCCAAAAGGGTCATAAGTTTCAAATTATGTTTTGCTTTTTTCTTTTCTTTTAAAGTAATATCTGATTCAATTGTCATGTATTTAGTTTTAAATAAGTCTAATTTCACTTAAACCTTTTTAATTAGACGAGATAAACCACATAAAAAGCCTTTTTTGAGCAGTCTTGTAAGAGATTAACTTTTATATAATCATTTTTAAAAAATTAACCTTTATATAAATAACCCTTAAAAGAAAGATTAATCCTTAATTTGAACAAAGACAACCTCATGAAAAGTCATTCTAGAGGTCTTTATATTACATACTTTAGGTGGATGAAGTCCCCCTACTACTTCAAACGTGTATCTTCAGTTTTGAGTAGCCTTCTCAAATAATTGGCTTGTTTTATTTACATATGTGATCACGTGATATATACATATTATGAATCAATCTAGAGGTATTTATGGGTTGAGCCGGGTTTAAGTTGGATCCAATCAAAATTTTAGGTTCATTTTCTAGGTTTGGGTCTGAAAAATGGGCCTAAAATTTTGACCAAGCCTGATTTGGATAAAATTGTTAAAATTCGGGCTCGGTCTGACTGTATTAATTTTTTTAATATTATTATTTTTATATAATTTAAAAAAATAATACATAATACATCAAAAATACTAAAAATATTGAAATAAATATTTCCTAACAAATTGAAAATAAATTTTAAAAAATATGTATACTTAAATAACACTAAGATAAGTGCAACTTAACAAGCAAATACCTCTAAAATAATAAAAACAAGAGTTATACAATATCCAAATAATAACACCAAAATAGTAACAACATAATAATGAAATGGTAACAAAATAGTGAAAAAATAACAAGAAAATAACAACAAAACAATAAAAAAAAAGAAAACAATGAAAAATGAAACAACAATATTTTTTTTGCATATTCGGGATGGGCTCGAGCCCATTTTTTCCAAACTCATTTTTCAGGCTTATATGTTTATTTAAACCCTCTCACTTTTCGGGTAGGCTTTCGGGCTAGGCACAAGTCTATGCATGAACATATGTTTTTTTTTAAATTACTATAATTCAAATTATTTGACCTAATTAATGGAAAAAAAATGTTGATCTTAAAATTAAAAATATACCTTTGGAAGAATAAAGAGTTAGAAATGATAAATTATAGTAGATGTATTAAATCCTCCAAAAACACAAAGTACAAGGACTTTTTATAGAATTTAACCTTCATGAAATTATAATATGCTAGGATCATAATATTGAACCCAAAATTTCCGATCCTCCGAAAACAATAGTTAGTGCATGTCTGAGGTTGTTTCTTAGTACCAGATTTCGGTTTAATCATTGTTTCCTCACCCTTACAGATTATATTAGAAAAAAAAAACTGTATAATGGAATTATTGATGCTCTAATAGACCTATGTCACAGCCTGAGGGCAAGAGCCAATCCTATTCTGGGGATCTTGTCTAAAGCTTTCATATTGAATTCGGCCGAAATATTCAGACTCGAGTTCGGTTTGATTTTTTGAACAAGGAGGGCTTGAAGCTTTCCCCGGTTGTTTAGCGTTGCTTTCACTGTTGTTAGTTTATCCGCAATGCACGACACTCCGACAGCAAGGGAATTCTTGTTGTTGGATAACCTCCTAGTGACCTCCGCAACGGCGGAAATCTTCCTCGACTGGCCGAAACGATGCGCATATGCTAGTCTTAGAAGGTCACCCTTTTCGGCACTGAAAATTATATGTCAAAGACTGAAGCACTGAAGTTTCCACAAGTAAAGTTTAGCAAATGTTATGTCAGGCAAACATACAGTATGATTGAAGCGTCACGACTCGGGTTAGTGACGGAAATGCCTGCATCCAACCGACCGAAACTACGAGAAGTGGTCTTATACTTCGACTCAATGCCGAATGCAATGCTTGAAGTGCCAATAGTTGCTGAAAGCAATATGTCAGGGGATTGGTTTAGGCCAACAGAGATGGATAAAGTAGCATTTCTAAAGGATTGCTGGAATTTGAGGTTGAGCTGATAACAAAAAAAATGAAAACCAACATAATTTTGCAGTCAAAAATCGTATTGAAAATGGCCCGAAGCTTTCTGGTTAACTCATTAGTCCCTATCGTACCTGGCTGGAACCGTACTCGGGTAATCTCAACGAAGCATTGACATTCGTGGATGGCAAAATCTCTCCCCCAAAGGAGAGTGTTGTTGCAATCTGTCATTAAAAAATGCTTAGAATTGATATCAGTTTCATAAAATCTGAAAACTCATAAGCACGTAAGTTAATGATAAACAACGCACACTTGATTTTGTATCAAAGTTCACTTCAACTGCAGCATTTTTATACTTATACTGTGCTCCAACGTTTGCGGTCGATCGCCTTCCCTGTCTAGAAGCCCTTTAAGTTATGATCTGCAAACGTTTGTTGGGAAATTTGTGAGTGAACACGTAATCCATACGAGATCAACACATAGCTAACCGTACTAACTAGAGAGTATTCAACGTGTTTGACCCTTCTAACTTATGTCCATGATTAAAAAATGATAAAAATCACTCCACAAATAAAGCTACAAACCAATCATACTCGAATCTATTATTTGATTAACAAGAAATCTTTATTAACTATTTCGATATCACTAAAGAAAATTTGGGTCAATATGAAACGACCAAGATAGTTTCAATAAACAATGGATTGAAATATCAAATCATAGATTAAAGTTGCACAACATACCACTCCATTACAACTGCGGGTGGAGATATTCAGGGTTTGATCATGGATGTAGCCCTTTGTAAGCAAGTCTAGAAGATGAACAATAACAAAGTTTGCGTCATGATTTGCCCTTTGATAAAAGAAATATAATCGAGATGTTATCTCTCAAGTTTTAGCTTATCTGGTATCATTGTTGTTGTAGACAATGGGTTTATGATAGTTTGCTTCCAAAAATGGTGGAATTATAGTTTATTCCCTCTAAAAATTATAAAATTACTAGTTAATATAATGATGAAATTACATATTTGACTTATAAAAAATTTATAATTTGATTTTGAATTCCAAAACTTTTTGACTTCGACCCTGTATGGAAGCCTATGGAACTCTTTTCTATAAAACAAAAGGTATAGTTAGAATCAAGGAGACAAACCATTGGCAAACTTCCCAAACTCAGAGAAACGTCTTGGTCCAGCTGGTTCTTGCTGCTTGTGTCTTTTGCTTGTTTTGCTTCTCTTCTTTTTCCTCTGGTGGCTGTTGTTGGCCATGGTTGCGAAGTATCAGTGGCGCAGCCAAGTAGCAAGTGGCGGCCGCCGGAGAACCTCCGAGTTCCGAGCTTTTCACATTCGGTCAGGTTGCAGAAAGGAAAATTATGTATTGAAAGGGTAGGGGTTGAGTGGTTTGGACTTTTAAAAAAAAGGACCTATTGGTCTACTGGTTTTGATTTAACAAATGCATGGCAATGGTTAGGAAATTTCATGTCATGTTCATCGGCCTCACTCACTGTCGTTTCTTATGTTTTAAATGGAAATCCAATCATTAATGTATTTGTAAAGCCAAAGACGTTGACTTAAAGCAATTTGTATGGTAACAATAATTATTTATAAAGTAAGTCTTTTTTTTTTCTTTTTAAGTAATAAAGAGCTATGAATAGCTATTTGGTGGGGGTGTGGAGGTTGTTCATTTCGTCTATTAATTATGTAGTCATAAGGGTTCGATTCCAACTTTTAAAAATGTAGCACATTTCATGACTCTCTTCGGAGAAAACCCATGGAGAAATATTTAGGCACTGTTGTAGCGAATGCTACTACTGCCATAACAACAGCATTAGTTCCATGAACATTCTGGTCTGCCATAATAGGTGCTTGAACTCTACGCAAACGCCATTTTGAAACCTTCCAGTCCTGCTTGTTAGACAACGCAAATTAGACGATGTGAGCAGCTGCCCTTGTTTCGAACTTGTCATAATCCGCAATATTCAGCAGATAAATCAATAACTCGGTCTCATTAACACTGGATAAATCAATATTACCTCGCTGCCAAACTTGGACTGCAAGTGGGCATATAAATAAAACATGGTTGAGAGACTCAATTTGACCACACGGAAGACACAAGAGCACAATATATGCAAGGAATAAATACTTTCAAGCCACGCCAAAGAAAATCCTTGACTTCCGACAGAAGGGAGCTATTCCATATTCTCAACCAAGGACCATTAACAAAGATCTCCCGAGGCTAGTGAATTTCTTTATGGCTGTAAAACCCATTTTTTGCCTGACCCAAATTACATAAAGTACAAAACTAAGTCCAAAATAGAATTCAACAATAAAAAATAAAAAATAACAACAGACCCAATTTTGAAGCCTAAATACTTAACCCTAGCCCACAAACCCCAAAACATTTTCAGCCAAAACCCTAGCCTCCAACTGCCTCCATGCTTTCACTACCCACGTTCTCTGCCTCCATGCCTCCATTCCCACGTTTTGCCTTCACCTAAGCAAAAAGAGGCAGAAACAGTTAGAATTTAGGCTATAAAGCCATGAGAGTGTAACAATGTTTTTTTTTGGGGGGGATTATTCAATAAAAACTCAGATTTGATACAAATAGTGGCATCTAAAAATTAAAGAGCAAGAATTTTACCAAAATACAAGCATTCGAATATAGGGAAATAACCACCGATCAGACAAACAGAAAGCCTACACCATCGATTGAGAGCAAAACAGATCTGGTAAACCGAAAACCACCAAGGTTGTTGTTTGTTTCTTCTTTTTTTCATTTATTTTTCCTTTGTGTTTTCGAAACTAACCATTTTGTTGTTCGCTCATCTATTAAAGAGGATAAAAAAGATAAAAAGAACTTATCATTTTAAACTTCGGTTACTGTATGCCGTGACCGGCAATGGTGGTGGTCCGGCAGTGGCTTGATTCTTGGTCATCAAATCCCAGCAAAGAAAAATAAAAGGGCTATGGTTTCTTTTAAAAATGGCAGACTACCGTTCAATTTTTTTTCTTTTCTGTCTTGTTTGGCCCTTTAGTTTTTTAAATAGCAAATAAAATAGTGTCGTTTGGAAGGGATGGGACCCGTCCTTTGTGCTTTGAAGGGAATATTTATGCTGCTGATCCTTCCCCTTTGCACGCATGTCTACTTTGATCCCAGTTCATGATTTGTTATTTCTTTGTATTGTATAATTCGCACCCCATGTTTCGCTTTGATTATAATTAAATCCCAAGCCTTTTACTGCTCTAATTACTTTCAGTTTTTTTTTAAATATTATATTCACCTATTATATTATTCACATTATTATTATTTTGTTTTTTTGTTTATTATTTTACACTTGTACATGCTTTTCAATGTTATTCGCACTATTATATTATTATTATTTCTATTATTTTTACTATTTATTTTTACCATTTTTTATTAGTCATTTAATATTACTTTTATACGCATATTATTATTATTATTACATTTTATTATTTTTCTATTAAAACTAATTAATTTGAGTTTTGATTTCATATTATTATATTAATTATTTAATATTATATATTCATTATATTTTTATTAAAGGTTAATTATTTAAATATGATAATTCTTTTACTCATTATTATATTTATTATATTATATCTATTATTTCTTTTAAAATTATCAAATTGTTTTTACATACTATATTATTATGTTATTTTAGTATAGTTATTATTTTAATTTTCACTTTTATCATTATATTTAATATCGTCATTAATATATATTATTTTATCATTATGTTTTTATTTTACTATTAATATTATTATTGCTATATTTATCATATTATTATATTTTTATCATTATTATTGCTGTTGCTAATTTTCTCTATATTTATTTATTTATATTTATATTGATTGAGTTATTAATTGTATTATTGTTATGTTGCATATCATTTTTTTTCCTCCCCAAATTTTAATCATTTTAATTCTTTTATTCCACAATGTATTCTCAATTTGTTTTTAACATGAAGACAATTTTCTATACTTAATCGTTTTAAAAAACGTGCCCTACCGTATTGGATTCGTTTTTTTTTATATTCGATTTAAGTATTTTATTCAACATTTTATTCCCAAATAGTTTTTAATAAGGGCAATTTTCTATACTTTAATCATTTTAAAAAACGTGCCCTACCGTGCTGGGCTTCATTTTTTATTCGATTTAAGTATTCGAATATCCTTCTTAATCGATTTATTCTCCAAATTTTCTCCTAAACAAAGGCAATTTTCGATATTTGAAATTTCGAAAAATTGTGCCCTATCATATTGGGTTTCGGTTTTTGTTCGATCCAAATATTCAAATATCCTTCTTATTGAATTTCTCCAAGTTTTGAAAAGGGGAGGCAGTGTTCTGTATTTAAAAAATTCGAAAAATCATGCCCTACCGTACTGGGTTGTGGCTTTACGTTTGATTTAAATATCTGAATATCCTTTTTTTTTAAAAGAATAAAGTACACGAATTTTTTTTAAAATAAAAGACAAGCTCATAATCGGGGGTCAAAAACGTTATGTCCTACCGTACTAGACGTGACGTTTTACCTTGAAGCGAGATGGTCTTTAACTCACGTTTAATTTACTCAAATGTTTCAAAAAGGAGGATCGTACTTTAAAATATTTTCAAATCTTTAATTTTCGACATTAAGACATAAATTAATCAATAAAGTATCGATTTTGGGCGTATTGGGGGTGCTAATCCTTCCTCATACGTAACTGACTCCCGAGCCTATTTTCTCAAAATTCGTAGACCAAAATGTTTTATAAGGTGGCACAATCACACCACAAAAAGGATTGGTGGCGACTCCATTTTTGTTTTAAAGTCGATCTCCGTTTTTAAAAAAAAATGGTTTTGACAGCTTGGCGACTCCGCTGGGGACCCATAAAAAGAGTCGAGCTGTAAATTGATTATTTTCTATCGTCTTGTCGAAATTTGAAGTTTGTTTTTCTAAAAATCCACGATCTTCGCATTGCATCTTCTGTGTCCTTGTTGAATTTACTTTTGATATGCTTTCGCACCATATTGCATGACCGTTGGGGTCGCACCTCTTAAGTAGGAGTGAGAAACTATGCCTTCGTGAGGTTTTCACCTCCGCAGGGGCTAGGGGATCGCTTCCGGAATACATCCGTACCTATGTCTTTGTGAGGTTGTCACCTCTGCATGGCCATAGGGAAATGTATTCCCCTGAACTGAACTTGGTCCGTATGAGTCTATAATGGGTGAGGATCAAGGAATCTGCGGGTTCAGGTACCTTTACTCTAGAACCAACCCACATATAGTACGCCTTAGGAGCCTGCCTTAGGTAGAACTACACCGAGACTCAGTGGTTGCCGAAGTAGGTGCTTGATTGCTTTGATTTTTATTTTATATACATGATTCTGACTTGTTTTTTATTTTTATTTTTTTCTTAAATAGTGATTGCATATTATTTTCTTCATAAAAGGATGTGTGGATTTACGGTTCGGTTACTAATAGAAAGTTTTACCATGGAGAGCGAATTCTCTGATAAAGTGGAATATAATGCGTTTACCCAGAAATGGTCAGAGAATACACAATTAGAGAAGGGTGACAGTTTGGCGGAGGGGTATACATCGGAGTTATGGGACTTTACCCGTATTAGTGTGGCATAAAATGATTTTAGGTAGCTGAAAGAGATATGGAGTCATTGGGATGGTGAGATGAAGCCTTTATTCTATCATAATTGTGATGATATGTCATATCTTCTTGATATTAAGGTAGATAAGCATTTGTTCTGAGCCGTGGCTCAATTCTGGAATTCTGCTTACAACTATTTTACTTTCGGAAAGGTGGATTTAACACCTACTATAGAAGAATATACGGCTTTGCTGCGATGTCTGAAATTTCAAACTGACAAGATTTATTCTAGAATCGTCAATGTCTCAACTTTCGTCAAGAGATTGATGAATATTACCGGGATAAGTGAGTAGTGAGTTGTGGCTCGAGTCCAACAGAAGGGTGATGGGAAGTGTATCCCTTGGATAAGTTTGAGAGAGCTGATTCTGACGCATCCTGATATGAAGAGAAGAGTAGACGTCTTTGCTTTGAGTGTTTATGGGTTGGTGGTTTTCCCTAAAGCTTTAAGGCATATAGACGAAGCAGTTACCAATTTATTTGACCAGCTTGGTAAAAGGATCACACCTGTTCCTACAATATTAGCTGAAACTTTCAGATCTTTGAATGCATGCCGAAGAGCGGGCGAAGGCAGATTTATTGGATGTGCACAGATTTTATTAGTTTGGTTCAATAGCCATTTCTAAAAGACGGAGAAGGCCTCTTATCAACCCTTCCTCCAAAATTTCTCTCCTTTGAAGGAAATTGCGGCAACGTCGAGGAGGGACAATATATCAGAGGAGAGATGGATGGCGATACTGCAAAATCTTCAAGAGGATGATATCGAGTGGAGAGCCCCTTGGATGGTTCCCGGTGAGATTATTTTCAGCTGTGGAGATTATTATTGGGTTCCTTTGTTAGGGATTTGGGGAGGCATCGGTTATGCCCCTTTCCTCGTATCGAGGCAATACAGGTCGAGGCAATTCATACCTGCAACACAGGGGCTGGTTCAGAGCGAGTTTTGTTATAAATGGGATAATTACAAGAAAAAGTTCAAAGAGATTTGTAACGCCTGAAACCGAACCTACCGGATGGAAGGAGTTGCTGTAAACCCGATAGTGACCCTTGGGTATAACAAGTGGCAGAGAAGAAGGGTTAATGATAACATTCTGAGGCCAAACCTAGAAGATGCTCGACTGATAGAGGAATATCTACGAGTGGTTCCCTCTGAGTTGGAAATTATAAGGCAAGACTTCGAAAAGAAAAGTTCGGAGTTAGAAAAGAAAATGAAACGGTTGGAGGAGGAAAATGTGTACTTGAAGTTAGATGTTGATGTCCAGAAGTCGAAGGCCGAGAATTTAAGAAAAGGAAAGAGAAAAGTTGAAGAGGATCTTGCTAGCTTGAAGGAATATTACAAGAAGTATCGAGCTTTAGTAAAAAAACGCTGGTTTAGGTAAGACATCTGAATAGTAGAGGCAAGAAATTCAAGAAGAAAAGGCTAAAACTGATCAGTGGAAGAAGAAGTTCCATGATACTAAGGCACGAGAGGCTGGGTTAGAGAAGAGCTTGGATGATAGTCAAAGTGAAAAGAAGGTGTTAAGGGCCCGAGTAGCTGAGTTAGAGAAAGTACTACACCAGCATCGGAGTCGTAACTCGGTGATTGAATTAAAGGCCAGTTTAAGCAAGATCGAGGATCTGAAAAGAAAAGTAGAAGAGCTTAAGTCTACACTTCAGAATTGTGAGCTCCAAATTGAACGACTGGAAGCAAATAACTGTCAGTTAAGCGAGCAGCTTCATCGATCTCAAGATCAGGTCCGGGATAGAGATTACCTCATGGGCCAAGCTATAGCCCAAATACGAGAAGTGGCTGATTACTTACAGACTCTTGTAGTTCAGGCAGATGTGCTAAGTACCAAATATGAGTTAGTGTCAGATCGAGGGCAGGAGTTAGCCTCCCTTCTTAGGAAAGTGAAAGTTTTGAGCATTAGGGCTAAGCCATATATGTAATCCGTTTTATGTAAGGGATTTTGTTTTTAAGTAAAGTTTTCTAAATGGAATTGAATCAGATTCGACGTCATCTTTTTTGCATTCATCTCGTACATTTGCATTTATATCATATCATATGCATTAAATTTCATAAAAAAGATCCCTAAATGATTAAAATTTATTTTAGTTAAATTTGGAAGCTCGTGAAAGTTCACCGATTAAGCACCACTATAGTACGCAAAGGAAAACGAGAGCCATGGACCAAAGATTAGAGAAATTAGAACAGATGCAAAAGGAAATACAAGAGCAACTGTATTTACAGATGCAAGAGCAGTTGGCCAAAATACAATAGGACATGAGGGATCAGATGTTAGAATCCCAGAAAAACATGATAAATCAATTTGCACAAATGTTGGCTAGAGCTTCGGATAAATGAAAGAGCCCTATGATTGGTACCGGAAACGATGATGAGGACCCTTCTATTCCCCCAGGCTTTACTCCAGTGGGCATTCAAATGCCACAACCAAGGGTATCTGTTAACATTAAACCTCCGTGTCAAACTGGTACTTCAGCCCCGATAAATTTCCCAATGGGATCAAGCTCTAACCCCGAGGATAATTTGGTGAATCCCACGGTCCCTGATTTTGATGAGGCAGTAGAGGTGGAAAAGGCGAGAATGGAGATCCCAAAGAACCTAGAGGATCGTTGCAAATGGTTTGAGGAGAAGTTCAAAGCGTTAGAGAATGTTGATTATCACGATGGGATTGATGCTAAGGATCTGAGCCTGGTCCCAGACCTAGTACTTCCTCCAAAGTTCAAGATGCCGGAGTTTGAGAAATACAACGAGACCAGTTGTCCTGAGGCTCACATCACAATGTTCTGTCGAAGGATGACAGGATATATCCATAATGATCAGTTATTAATCCACTGCTTCCAAGATAGCCTGATTGGGGCAGCGGCCAAATGGTATAACCAGTTGAATCGGGGCCAAATTAGTTCATGGAAAGACTTGGCACAAGCTTTTATGAAGCAATATGGCTACGTGACGGATATAGTGCCTGATAGAATCACTTTACAAAGTATGGAAAAGAAGCTGAACAAAAGTTTTAGGCAATATGCCCAGAGATGGAGAGAAATCGCTATGCAGGTTCAACCGCCACTGCTTGAGAAGGAAACGACCATGTTGTTTATCAATACCCTGAAAGCACCTTTCATCAATCACTTGCTAGAAGGCGCAACCAAGAGTTTTTCAGATATAGTAATATCCTGTGAGATGATAGAAAATGCAATAAGGTGCGGAAAGATAGAAGCTGGGGAAAGCACCAATAAGTCGGTCCCACGAAAGAGAGAAAATGAAATAAACAATGTAAGTAGGAGTTATGCAAAACTGATCACTGTGAATCAACCGAGAATAGTAAACGCGAGTCAGCAAGCCTCATCAAAGCAAGAGTCTGATACAAAGCGAAATACGGAGAAACTCCAGTTTATGTCCATCCCAGTGACGTATAAGGAGTTATATCCAACTTTATTTAATGCACATGTTGTATCCCCGGTTTACCTGAAACCGATGCAACCTTCGTATCCCAAGTGGTACAACGAAAATGTCCAATGTGAATACTATGCGGTAATCACAGGACATGCGATAGAAAATTGTACCGCATTTAAGAGGTTAGTGGAAAAGCTCCTTGAAATGGGCATAATAAAATTCGATGAGTCATCTGGCGGGGAAAATCCGTTACGCAATCATGCCGACAAGGGGGTAAATGCAGTAATTGAGAATACCGGAAAAAGAGTTAGAATGACTGTGGCTGAAGTAAGAACACCATTGAGAAAGGTTTGGAAGGAAATAATGAAGAAAGAGTTAATCGCGCAGAGTTTGGGAAACAGACCCCAGAAAATAGGGAACTATTACGAGTTCCATGATGAGGAGGATCATGAGATCCAAGAATGTGATGAATTTAGGGCCCTAATACAGGAACTAATGGACAACAAAGAGTAGGAATTCTTTGAATATGTAGAAGAGAGAGATGTATGCACCTCGGAAGGAGGGTCGTTAGGAAAAGACTGTGAGATTAATCGCCCAAGAGTAATTATTTTACAGCCAAAGATTAATGAAGTTGGATTGAAAATGGCACCAAGAATAGTGATACAGAACCCCGTTGCTTTCCCTTATAAGGATAGCAAGAGGGTACCTTGGAGCTATAATTGTAATGTGACAATTCCGGGAGGGAAGAACTAGGTCAACACCCAAGGGGAAGCCCAGGATGTAGGTTTCCATACGAAAGCCGATTTAGTAAAAGGGAAATCTTTAATGAAGCAAGGAGAGGAGCTACCGGTTAAGGAGCCAATAGTTGAGAATGAGGCAAAGGAATTTTTGAAATTCTTAAAACACAGTGAATATAGTGTCGTGGAGCAGCTACACAAACAGTCAGCTCGCATCTCGGTACTGACCTTACTTTTAAGCTTGGAGATACACCGTAACGCGTTAATGAATGTGTTAAATGAGACCTATGTTGCAAATGACATCACAGTAAACAAGCTAAACCGCCTTATCAATAACATAAGTGTAGACAATTTCATCTCATTCAGCGACGATGAAATACCATCAGGGGGTAGGGGATCTACTAAGGCCTTACACATCACTACCCGTTGTAAGGGGTATACTGTGCCGGGGGTTCTAATTGATAATGAGTCAGCACTAAATGTTTTGCCCTTATCTACATTGAATAGGCTACCAATAGACAGCTCTCACATAAAGACGTGTCAGAACATGGTGAGAGCATTTGACGAGACTGAAAGAAATGTGATAGGAAGAATCGAAGTACCTCTTTTAATTGGTCTGAATACATATGAGGTAGATTTCTTAGTGATGGACATTAAGCCCTCCTATAATTGCCTGTTAGGGAGGCCTTGGATTCATGCGGCAGGGGCAGTACTGTCATCATTGCATCAAAAGTTGAAATTGATAATGGAGGGTCGATTGATAACAATAAACACGGAAGAGGATATTATTGCATCTGTGACCAGTGATGCACTATACATTGAGAAGGATAATGGGGCGTTGGAGTATGTTTTTCGTTCATTGGAATTTGTGAATGCCACTTTTGTTATGGAGGGAAGTAAGATCCTGATGCCCAAAGTGTCCAGTGCTATGAAAATGGGTTTACAACTGATGGTTGGAAGCGGAGCATTGTCCGGAATGGGACTCGAAAAGTATCTGCATGGAAGGGTTGAGGTACCGGTCTTGATTGATAAGCAGGATTACTTTGGCTTGAGATATGAGCCGGATGCAAAACAAAGAAGAAAGGAAGTAGAGAAGAGACAAGAGAGACGAAGAGCACGGTTAAGTGGGGCAGAAGTCAAATGGGAGCCAATGAGCTTTCCCCACATATCCAAAACTTTTGTGTCAGGAGGAATGATTCATCTTGAGAGCGGAATGACAAGGGAAGAATATTTTGAAGACATGTGCGATAGCCTAAGCATTAATGCTATCCTTGGAGAATGAGTAGAAGAAGGAAACTTATCGGGTATTCTCCCTTACGAGCCTGGAAGTGTGCTAAAAATTGGACTGCAGAAGATATTCCTATATTTTTAGAGCAAATTTAAAGTAATGTTCAGTACATACTTATTGTTTTCAGCCTAGAACAATAAGAATCTTTTGTGAAATAGGCTCATGTTTAAATATCATTATTTCAATAAAGAAATGCATTTTCCTCACTTTTCGAGCAAATATTTTGTTCTATTTTCATTCATTTTCATGTTACAAATAAGTTATTCTTAGATTCCTTTTTGGACATTCTTTCATATTTGTAACAGGTCCCCAGATATCAATGACACGAGTAGTACTGATATGGACCCTGAATCTCTTTTTGAGCAAAATTTGCGCTTAGAGGGATCTCAGGATTTTGAAGATAACGAGGATTATAGTTTATCTCCGGACTTGTTAAGGATGGTAGAGCGAGAAGTGAAACAGATTCTGCCTCACCAGGAGACAATTGAGAGCGTGACCCTGGAAGAAGGAAATGAGGTGAAAATTGGCACTTGCATCAATTAAAAGACAAGACAGGACCTTATTGAATTATTGCGAGAGTTCAAGGATGTCTTTGCATGGACGTATCAAGATATTCTAGGTTTAAACCCTAATATTGTGATACGCCGTGTTCCCACAAAGAAGGAGTGCAAGCCGGTACAGCAGAAACTCCGAAGGATGAGACCCGATATGGCAGTGAAAGTAAAGGAAGAGGTCAAGAAGTAATTTGATGCTGGTTTCTTACAAGCGGTTAATTACCCAGAATGGGTAGCTAATGTTGTCCCTGTCCCTAAAAAAGATGGAAAAGTGCGGATGTGTTTGGATTACAGAGACCTAAACAAAGCTAGTCCAAAGGACAACTTCCCGTTGCCTCATATTGATACCCTAGTAGATAATACGGCGGGCTATTCACTGTTCTCTTTTATGGATGGATTCTCGGGGTATAATCAAATTAAGATGCATTCTGAAGACATGGAAAAGACTATGTTCATAACCTTATGGGAAACGTTTTGCTATAAGGTGATACCATTCGGTTTGAAGAACGCGGGAGCAACGTATCAAAAGGCTATGGTAACCCTCTTTCATGACATGATGCATAAAGAAATCGAGGTTTACGTTGACGACATGATCGCAAAGTCTCGAACAAAAAATGAGCACTTACAAGTCTTAAGGAGGTTATTTTTGAAGTTGAAAAAATTTCAGCTTAAACTCAATCCGACGAAATGTACTTTTAGAGCCAGGTCAGGAAAATTACTGGGTTTTGTCGTCAGTGAAAAAAGAGTTATAGTTGACCTGGATAAAGTCAGAGCTATACAGGAACTGCCTCCACCCCGTACTCAAAAAGAAGTTCGTGGTTTCCTAGGAAGATTAAACTACATTGCCCGGTTCATTTCACAACTAACAGAGAAATGTGACCCCATATTTCGTCTCCTTAAGAAACACAATCTAGGTGTATGGGATGATGAGTGCCAAAAAGCCTTCGACAAAGTTAAACATTACTTGTCCAACCATCCAGTGCTGACGCCGCCTAGTCCTGATAGGCCACTGATATTGTATTTAACAGTATTTGACAATTCAATGGGATGTGTGCTTGGCCAACATGATGAGACCGGAAGGAAGAAAAATGCGATATATTACCTCAGTAAAAAATTCACTGAGTGTGAAATGAGATATTCGTCAATTGAAAATTTATGTTGCGCTTTGGTTTGGACCACCCGGAGATTGAGGCAGTACATGTTGTACCATACGACGTGGTTAATTTCAAAACTAGACCCTTTAAAGTACATGATGGAATCAACTGCGTTGAGTGGAAGAATGACCCGATGGCAAATTCTACTTTCCGAGTTTGACATAGTCTACGTAAACTAGAAGGCCATTAAAGGGAGTGCCATAGCAGATTTTCTAGCCAGTAGAGCCTTAAAAGATTATGAGCCTCTGAACTTTGATTTTTCAATGAAGATTTAATGTATGTGGCAACTACCGATGAAGGCACGTCCGAAAATTTTTCTTGGAAACTAAATTTTGATGGTCCATTAAATGCCATTGGTAATTGAATTGGGGCAGTTTTGATATCCCCAAGTGGAGATCATTATCCATTCACTTGCAAGTTGGATTTTGACCGCACAAACAATATGGCAGAGTACGAGGCATGTATCATGGGAATTCGTGTGGCCATAGATCAAAAAATCAAAGTGCTAGAGGTATATGGAGACTCTGCATTGGTGATCTATCAGCTCAAAAGTGAATGGGAGACGAGAGATCCCAAATTGATCAGTTATCGAATGTTAGTTCTGGAATTAATTGAGCAGTTTGATGACGTCACTTTCTTTTATCTCTCGCGTGATGAAAATCAGATGGCTGATGCCCTGGCTACATTAGCTTCTATGATCAGAATAAATGAACAAGGAGATATGAATCCAATCCAGATAAGTATTTGCGATGCTCCAACTCATTGCTGCAATATAGACGAAGAAGAAGAAAGAAATAACCATCCTTAGTATCATGACATTCTGCGATACGTGAAGAGTCGTGAATACCCTGTCCAGGCAACGGAAAATGATAAAAGAACGTTGAGAAGGCTAGCCAATGACTATGTCTTGGATGGAGAAGTCCTGTATAAAAGGAGGAAAGATCAGGTACTGTTAAGGTGTGTTGATGCTGTTGAAGCTAAGAAAATCCTGGAAGAGGTCCATGAGGGTGTCTGCAGGACGCATGCCAATGGGTTCACAATGGCCTGGCAAATTATGAGATTCGGGTACTACTGGTCCACAATGGAAGGAGATTGCATCAGCTATGCCAAGAAATGCCATAAGTGCCAGATTTATGGTGACAAGATCCACGTGTCTCCTTCACCCCTTCATGTCGTGACTTCTCCGTGGCCTTTCTCAATGTGGGGCATGGACCTTATTGGGTCGATTTCACCGAAGGTTTCTAATGGGCATCAATTCATCTTTGTGGTTATCTATTACTTCACTAAGTGGGTAGAGGCTGCTTCATATACCAACGTTACAAAGTCGACAGTCAGTAAGTTCTTGAAAAAAGAAATCACATGTCAATATGGTATGCTAGAAAAGATCATATCAGACAACGCGTTGAATTTGAATAACAGCGTGATAGTAGAGGTTTGCAGGCAGTTCAAGATTAAGCACCATAACTCGTCACCTTATCGTCCAAAAATGAATGGTGCGGTTGAGGCAGCCAATAAGAATATCAAAAGGATCGTGGGAAAAATGACTGAGACCTACAAGGATTGGCATGAAAAGTTACCATTTGCTCTTTATGCCTATCAAACATCTGTCAAAACTTCTACCGATGCAACACCTTACTCATTAGTTTATGGGATGGAGGCAGTTTTGCCCATTGAAGTCGAAATTCCTTCTTTTCGGGTTTTATCAGAGTTGAAGCTAGACGAAGCAGAATGGATTCAGTCCCGGTATGATCAGCTGAATTTGATTGAAGAAAAGAGACTGAAGGCTATTCATCATGGTCAAATGTACCAAAGGCGAATGATGCGAGCTTACAACAAAAAAGTTCGCCCTAGAGTATTCCGTGAGGGGGATTTGGTGTTGAAACAAATTCTCCCTATGCAAAAAGATTTTAGAGGGAAATGGATGCCAAACTAGGAAGGACCTTACGTGGTAAATAAGGCTTTTTCTGGAGGAGCACTGATATTAACTGAGATGGATAGTAGGAGCCTGCCTAACCCAGTAAATTCAGATTCAGTCAAGAAGTATTTCACTTAAGAGGTGAAAACCCGTAAAGGGCACCTAAAAAAAAGGGGGTGAGGCCAAGGTGAAAACCCACAAAGGACGCCTTGAGACCAAAGGGGTTATGAATTGAAAACCCGAAAAGGGCACCTAAAAAAATAAAAGGGTGAGGCCAAGGTGAAAACCCGCAAAGGGCGCCTTGAGACTAAAGGGGTTTTGAATTGAAAACCCGAAAAGGGCAATTCAAATTTTGACCAAGGATGGGGCATGCGGTAATTTTACTGTGCTGGAATTAATGAAGAGAAAGCACGTATGTCTTGGGGCATCGACAAAATACGTTAGATCTCCTAGGCATATGATAAGCTCAGAATGGTCTTCAAGAACTTTGTACCGGGAAGCTCGGACGGTGATATCTGGGGCACCTAGTTCACATCTCACCTATGTTGTATTTGTTTTGCTTTTCTATTTGTTCTAAGCTATGCTCTCAATAAATTTTCCTTCTTATGGTATTTGCCATCTTTAATTAACGTTTTTTGAGCTATGCTCTCAAATAATTTCCTGTTAGCCTATTATTATTATTATTTTCCTCATCTTCTTCTCTCTCCTTTTTTCTTTTTCGAGCATTTTTTGCATTGAACTAACGATTAATGGACTAATAATACTTTCACAAAGGAGGTTTTACATATTACTTCGGAAACTTCTAATGTTGCAAGAATCGGAAACAGGACTATTGTTCAGAACTCCTCAAGCCTAAGGGTTGGAAATGTTGAAAAAAGGGGTCTAGTTTAGTGCACTTCTCAGGATTTTGTTTGTCAGAGGTACCTCGACGAATAATAAGCAATGTCCACTCAAGTATTAAAGTGAAATCATGATTGGAAAATAGATTAAGATTTTGCATCTGGTCATATTCCCTAGAGAGGGTTTAATAGACCATTTGATTGAAAAGATGGTACAAATCCTATACGCCTGAGTCGAAGTGGAATGGATTTAAGAAGTGGATTTTCTATCAAGGATACTAGTTGAGTAAAGAGGATAGGATTATATGGCAGTGATAAATTTTTGATAAATGACGAATAGTAATAACCTAAAAAGGGGATCATTTTCATGACATTCTACATTCATACAAATGTCATTCATGACACATTTAGTTAGGAGCATTTGATTCATGTTAATCATGGCATCTTAATCATTTGACGTAGGCATAAACCTCAAGAAATCAATTTTACAGATAGATTCTTCAGTGGTCATATAGCAAGATTGAAACTACAAGTTTTAAGCAGATCTTATATTCGCTAAGTAAGAGCGGAGCAGATCAATTTTCAGCAGATCTTATCTTCGCCGAGTAAGAGCAGAGCAGATTCAAGCCACTAGCTTTGACCCCCTAAGCAGTAGGGTAATAGGCTAAAAAATTACAGATCTTATCTCCCTAAGCAGTAGTGGAGCAGATCGAAGACGATGAACAGGCTTTATCGAAGACGATGAACAGGCTTTAACTCCCTAAGCAGTAGGGTAACAGGCCGAAGATTACAGATTTTATCTCCCTAAGCAGTAGTGGAGCAGATCGAAGACAATAAACCTTATCTCTCTGAAGTTGCAGAGAGCATGTTGAAATTACAAGTCTTATCTCCCTGAAGTTGCAGCGGAGCAGACTGAAGATAGCAGATCTTATCTTCCTAAGTAGTGGTGAAGCAAATCGAAGATACCAAACCTTATTTCTTTGAAGTTGCAGAGAGAGAGTTGAAGATACAAACCTCGTGTCCCTAAGTAGTAGTGGAACAAGTTGAAGTTACCAGTTATTATCTCCTTCAAGTGCCAGTAGAGTAGATTGAAGCTACAAATCTCTTCTCTCTGAAACCTATTGGAGTGGATCGAAATGTTAATTTCTATACCCCTGAAGATGCAGTGGGATGGAATGTGGCTACTTGAGCAAGATGAGCAACAAGGAGTCAGGATTCAACAAGACCGGGCAAAATTGGTCTTTCTAAAGTCTTTGTTTCGTTCTCGTTACACAACAACGAGCAAAGAGGGGCAGCTGTAAAACCCAATTTTTGCCCGGCCCAAATTACATAAAGCACAAAAACAAGTCCAAAATAGAATTCAACAACAAAAAAACAAAAAATAAAAACAGACCCAATTTTGAAGCCCAAATACTTAACCCTAGCCCACAAACCCCAAAACATTTTCAGCCAAACCCTAGCCTCCAACTGCCTTCATGCTTCCACTACCCACGTTCTCTGCCTCCATGCCTCCATTCCCACGTTTTGCCTTCACCTACAGCAAAAAGAGGCAGAAACTGTTAGAATTTAGGCTATAAAGTCATGAGAGTGTAACAATGTTTTTTTTTTTGGGGATTATTCAATAAAAACGCAGATTTGATACAAATAGTGGCATCTAAAAATCAAAGAGCAAGAATTTTACCAAAATACAAGCATTCGAATATAGGGAAATAACCACCGATCAGACAAACAAAAAGCCTACACCATCGATTGAGAGCAAAACAGATCTGGCAAACCGAAAACCACCAAGGTTGTTGTTTGTTTCTTCTTTT
Organism: Gossypium hirsutum; assembly: GCF_007990345.1. Lineage (NCBI taxonomy): Eukaryota > Viridiplantae > Streptophyta > Magnoliopsida > Malvales > Malvaceae > Gossypium > Gossypium hirsutum. The sequence continues at coordinate 6,015,397 of NC_053436.1, read as the reverse complement.
TTTCATTTTTTTCCTTTGTGTTTTCGAAACTAACCATTTTGTTGTTTGTTCATCTATTAAAGAGGATAAAAAAGATAAAAAGAACTTTTCTTTTTAAACTTCGGTTACTGTATGTGGTGACCGGCAATGGTGGTGGTCCGGCAGTGGCTTGATTCTTGGTCATCAAATCCCGCAAAGAAAAATAAAAGGGCTATGGTTTCTTTTAAAAATGGCAGACTACCGTTCAATTTTTTTTCTTTTCTATCTTGTTTGGCCCCTTTAGTTTTTTAAATATCAAATAAAATGGTGTCGTTTGGGAGGGATGGGACCCGTGCTTTTGTGCTTTGAAGGGAATATTTATGCTGCTGATCCTTCCCCTTTGCACGCATGTCTACTTTGATCCCAGTTCATGATTTGTTATTTCTTTATATTGTATAATTCGCACCCCATGTTTCGCTTTGATTATAATTAAATCCCAAGCCTTTTACTGCTCTAATTACTTTCAGTTTTTTTTAAAATATTATATTCACCTATTATATTATTCACATTATTATTATTTTGTTTTTTTTGTTTATTATTTTACACCTGTACATGCTTTTCAATGTTATTCGCACTATTATATTATTATTATTTCTATTATTTTTACTATTTATTTTTACCATTTTTTATTAGTCATTTAATATTACTTTTTATACGCATATTATTATTATCACATTTTTATTATTTTTCTATTAAAACTAATTAATTTGAGTTTTGATTTCATATTATTATATTAATTATTTAATATTATATATTCATTTTATTTTTATTAAAGGTTAATTATTTTAAATGTGATAATTCTTTTACTCATTATTATATTTATTATATTATATCTATTATTTCTTTTAAAATTTTCAAATTGTTTTTACATACTATATTATTATGTTATTTTAGTATAGTTATTATTTTAATTTTCACTTTTATCATTATATTTAATATCGTCATTAATATATATTATTTTATCATTATGTTTTTATTTTACTATTAATATTATTATTGCTACATTTATCATATTTTTATATTTTTATCATTATTATTGCTGTTGCTAATTTTCTCTATATTTATTTTTTTATTTATATTGATTGAGTTATTAATTGTATTATTATTATGTTGCATATCATTTTTTTTCCTCCCCAAATTTTAATCGTTTTAATTCTTTTATTCCACAATGTATTCTCAATTTGTTTTTAACATGAAGACAATTTTCTATACTTAATTGTTTTAAAAAACGTGCCCTACCGTATTGGGTTCGTTTTTTTATATTCGATTTAAGTATTTTATTCAACATTTTATTCCCAAATAGTTTTTAATAAGGGCAATTTTCTATACTTAATTATTTTAAAAAATGTGCCCTACCGTACTGGGCTTCGTTTTTTATTCGATTTAAGTATTCGAATATCCTTCTTAATCGATTTATTCTCCAAATTTTCTCCTAAACAAAGGCAATTTTCGATATTTGAAAGCTCAGAAAATTGTGCCCTATCATATTGGATTTCGGTTTTTGTTCGATATCCTTCTTATTGAATTTCTCCAAGTTTTGAAAAGGGGGAGGCAGTGTTCTGTATTTAAAAAATTTGAAAAATCATGCCCTACCGTACTGGGTTGTGGCTTTACGTTTGATTTAAATATCCGAATACCCTTTTTTTTAAAAGAATAAAGTGCACGATTTTTTTTTAAATAAAAGACAAGCTCATAATCGGGGGTCAAAAACGTTTGTCCTACCGTACTAGACGTGACGTTTTACCTTGAAGCGAGATGGTCTTTAACTCACGTTTAATTTACTCAAATGTTTCAAAAAGGAGGATCGTGCTTTAAAATATTTTCAAATCTTTAATTTTCGACATTAAGACATAAATTAATCAATAAAGTACCGATTTTAGGCGTATTGGGGGTGCTAATCCTTCCTCATATGTAACTGACTCCCGAGCCTATTTTCTCAAAATTTGTAGACCAAAATGTTTTATAAGGTGGCCCAATCACACCACAAAAAGGATTGGTGGCGACTCCATTTTCATTTTAAAGTCGATCTCCGCTTTTAAAAAAAAAATAGTTTCGACAGCTTGGCGACTCCGCTGGGGACCCATAAAGAGAGTCGAGCTGTAAATTGATTATTTTCTGTCGTCTTGTCGAAATTTGAAGTTTGTTTTTCTAAAAATCCACGATCTTCGCATTGTATCTTCTGTGTCCTTGTTGAATTTACTTTTGATATGCTTTCGCACCATATTGCATGACCGTTGGGGTCGCACCTCTTAAGTGGGAGTGAGAAACTATGCCTTCGTGAGGTTTTCACCTCCGCAGGGGCTAGGGGATCGCTTCGGGAATACATCCGTACTTATGTCTTCATGAGGTTTTCACCTCTGCATGGCCATAGGGAAATGTATTCCCCTGAACTGAACTTGGTCCGTATGAGCCTATAATGGGTGAGGATCAAGGAATCTGCGGGTTCAGCCAACACATAATCGGATTTAACATCATAACTGCCTGGTTTAGAGAAATGCCAAACGAGGTCGTCACTAGGCTTTAGGAGACTAATGGGAACACATCTGACACATTCAACATCCATGGGAGCGAGCAGGCCATTTAAGAGATCATTTTCCCAATCCATACTATCCACCTGTAACAAATCACTGACACGTATATCTTCAAGACCCGGAGTACCTTCAATATTAACATAAAAATTAGCCTCTTCTTTCAGCCAAGGGTCATGCAAAAGCTGAATCATCACCAAATCTTCATCTCATACCTTCTAAAGAGACTCCTCCAAATGAAAGAGGAGTTAGATCCCTCAACCGGGGATTTAAATTGCAGTCGCGGCCTCGTTTTCAGTCACATTGCGTTTATCGCGGTTGCGGACATAACGGATGTTATTGCCGTCACTACGGGTATCGTGGTTGTGAATTTTTTTTTAAATTTGCACAACTTATTGTAAAACATAATAGTGGTTTCGGTAGTAGCAGTTTCGGACAACGTCGCTATCGCTATATAGCGGCTGCTATACCAATATCGGACCGCTATTTAAATCCTTGCCTTCAACAGTTCTACTCGTAAGCGTCTAAGGCATAGAAAAGAATCTCCACCCTTGCTTGCATACAAGAGCCATATTAAAATACGAACCACACCTTTTAAATTTTAAATTATGTCATATAGAATTTGATGTGTTAACAGTGAATTTGATGCAATTAAAACGTTTTAAAATTTATAGACCAATTTAAAATAAGAATCATAGTTCGGGGACCTTTGATACAATTTACTCATTAAAATATACTTCAAGTTTGTATGTCTTTGCATATTTAAAAATTAGTTTTTTTTAATTTTAATTTTAAAGAATTTAATTCCTATATTTATTGAATTTAAAAATAAAAATTTTATTTTTATTTTAAAGAGTCATATCCATAAATTTAATAAAAATATTTTAATGATATTAACAAATAGATTTAAATTTTAAAATTTTAAAAGTGGAGAAATTAAATTTCTAAAAGTATACTTAAAATATATTTTAACCTTTTCTAATTTTATATATTAACAATAAGAATGTAAAACGTTTGATAAGATCAATCATTTCAATCCATTCAATAAAAAATCAAATGATTTTAGCGATCCAAAAAAATATCCCAAAAAAAAGAAAACAAGTAAATGGATTGAAAACATAATATTTTTTTATTAATTTTGTTTTGATATTCTTCATATCCATTTATAGTTGTTTAGGATTCGGGATTACCTCTCCTAACAATGTAATTTCTGAAGTTCGAACTTGTGTTTTCTTTCGAGAGTGCAATATATTTTATCAATGCACCTCTAACAATTATCGGTAAATTCCAAATTAATTAATGAATAATCCATGCTTAAAATAAATTTTTTGCCCCTAAGTTTGGAAAATAACTCCATTTTAGTACCTGAAATTTTTGTCCATGTGAATTTTGGAACTTAACAATTTTTCTCAATTTTGTCTATGGACTTGAATTTCACCATAATATGATGCTGTGAGATTGTGTCACGTCATCACATAAATATTTAAGAAATAATGGCAAGTTCTACCCTTGTACTTTAACAAAATTTTCAGTGTGGTACTTCTTTTTTTAATTTTTTTAATGTGGTACCTACACTTTTAATTCTGTCTATCATTGTGGTACATCTCTCTAATAGGAAAAATTATTTTCTGAATCGTCTTTACCACATCATCCATGGTCTCTACCAATTAAAAATAAATACATTATTTTTTTCTACATCATATGTACTATTGGTAAAAAAAGATCATGGATGATGTGTTTATTTTTAATTGATAGGGGTCATGGATGATATGATAAGAAGGGTTCATAAAATAATTTTTCCTCTAACCATGTTATTTTTTTGACCTGACACATGACCCACTTAAATAATAACATGTGTCACTTATACCATATGTTTTTTAATTTCAAAATATGAAAGGACTTAAGATTAAATAACCCAAATTTATTTTTAACCGAAAAAACCCCTAATAGCCTCATCTAATTCCAGCTTTAATAACAAAATTAATTACTCAATTCTCTTACCATACTCTTCAACTCATAAAATTTATGAGAAATTATATGAAACTAGGATACCATATTATTTATATTCCTTTCCAATAAGAGTATCCTATTTCAGCATTTTCACTCTAAATTTCAGAAGATCATGTTGGATTTGATTTTTTTCAGGATGAAAATACTAAAGTGACATGCTCTTATTGATAATTAATACAAATGACATGGTATTCCAGTTTCATATAATTATTTCTTTAAAATTTAGTCAACCATTTTCATTGTCTTTCTCTTTTTTTTTAATAAAAAAAATTAATGTGCTAATTATATTTTAGTCATATGTCAAATAGTGTCAGTGATAGAAAAATATATATATATATATATATCAAAACGAATAAATTAAAAAATTAATGGAGTGGAGACAAATTCCTTTCATTTGAAAAGGATAAAGAGAGATTCGTCCAAACATACAATCAAGAATCTATCTCGCCAAATAACATATAGGCACCATATTTATAATATCTAGATTATAGCTTCCATTGAAACTTGTCTTCAATATGGATTGTATTTATATAAACACCAAACCACATCAACTCTTACAAAAACTCTATTATAACTTAACTACTAATTCCCATTCACAAAACAACTAGAAAAGAACCTAAATCATATGATAAAAGCATCCTTTCATTAATCATCGTCGCTCAAGACACTCAAAAACCTAATCTTAGAACTTTTACATGAGCGGCTTGTTAAGTGGATTGGGACCTAAGTTTGGCAAGTTTCCTTTTATCATCATATCTTCAAAGGTCTTCATTAATTAAGGACCATGAGTAACTTTGTTTGGTCCACCAAGACCTAAATTTGTCGAGTTTCTCTTGGAATATGTTTGGATAAAAAATTTAAAAGATTTTTTTTATTTTATAGAAATTTTTAAATTTTATTTATTTAGATGTATATAATAAAAATTCAAAAATGGGTTGTGAGTAATTCAAATTCTCTATTTAAATTTCACCTAAAAGGTGTTTTTCAAAATTATTTTCATTTAATATATATGGTCCTATTATAAAAATGAAAATTTTAAACTTCAAAAATGTAATTTTTATTTAATTCCATTATAATTTTTTATATTTCATATTATTAAAAATATTTATATATTTTGCAAACATAATGATAACTACGTCACATATTTTATATTATTATTTAACTTATAAAATTATAGTAACCTTATTTATAAAAAAAAAAAGAATTTCTACTATCACATGCGTTACGTTTAATTTTATTCATTTAATTTTTAATTATTCTTTTAAATATCGTATTTTAATCAATGTAATTAATGTAAAATAATATTTTTTAATTGAATTGTTAAATATAGTTAAAATATATTAACTTATTCATCAATTTAAATATTATAATAAAAAAATTTAAATTATAATTAAAATATTTTTACATATTAAAAATATAATATAATTTTACTTCATATAATTAATGCAAAGCAACATTATTAAAAATAATAATTAGTTGACAAAATTAATATATACAAATTATTTTGAAAATTCAAAGTTGGCTAAATTTTTTATATTTTTTCTTGGTTTTTTTTCTAACTAATACTTTTGAATTAAATTATATTTTTAAAAAATTTAATTTAGTTATATGATAGAAATAAAGGATAGTCTCGTCGGCTCAAAAGTTTTTTCAAACTCGTGCTTTTACGCAATTAATAGTTAGTTATTTTTTAAATATTATATTTTTAATTACACTAATTAGTGTAAAATATTGTTTTTATTTGAATTATTGATATAATTAAAATATATTGACTTTTCAATTCAAATATTATAATATAATTTTTTAAATAATAATTAATATATTTTTAATATATTCAACTACAATATAGTTTTTCTTTATGTGATTAATGCAAAGCAATTGTTCAAAATAATAACTAATTAACATAATTAATAACTCTAGTATCAATTAAGTGATAAATAACATACTTAGACTTTTATTCAAGCAATAATTTTATTTTAAAATTAGCACAATTTTTTCAACTAATAATTGTAATTTAAATTCTAATTATTTTTAAATGTATAATTATCACAATATTTATTTATTTAATTTTTAACTAATAATTATAAATTAAATATTATAATTATTTTTAAACGTATATTTAATAATATGATGTTTAAAAAATTTTCTATACATAATTATTGGGTCAAACAATTTGGTGGAAAAATTTCGCCATATAAAGCCAGACAAGGCTGTTAAGGGGGAGCTTTGAGCCTTTGATAAGTTTATGTCAAACCAAATTTTGTTTCCAACTTATTGATTCATCTAATTTTGATCAAAAAAAGAAATCATCAAACTCGAATTTATTGAGGGGAGATCGATTTTGTTAGAAGAAGTCTACAAAATATTATCTGTCGAGAGTCGATGAATATTAAAAGAGATGATATTTACCTCTAATGAAAAAGATAACGGGTTTACAAAATGAGAGTGTTTCATCAAGTATCTAAGAACGTGGATAATATAAATGTCCATAACCACTCACTAAAAAAATTTCAACATTTGTAAATTAAAATGCAACTCGAATTTGAGAAAACAATATTTCTTTAAAAAAATTAAAGCCCTGATTATCTTAATTTAAATTTAAAAGAAAAATGGAAAATTTCATAACTGGAATTAATATATAGGTGTAGTTGCAGTTGATCTTGGATTCTTCTACTTTCCTTTATTTTTAAAACGTTTTCGTTGAATTTGCAAACGCGTTTATGCCAAAGCTACGAGTGGTTTCACACTTGCTTTTTGACAAAACATCACCGTGGGGGTGTTTTTATTGAATTCAAACGATTTTTATTTTTATTTAATCTATATTTTTTATGATGTAAAAATGTATTTTATATTTAAAATAAAATTTTTTCCAAAAAAATACCAGTTAATTGATTTTTTTATTTACTTCAAAATTTTAGGGTAAACTATTAAAATAGTCACATTTGCTTACTTCAGGTTATATTTTAATCATTTATGTTTGAAATGTTATATTTTAGTCATTTATGTTATCACGTTGTAACATTTTAGTTACTGAGCCGTTAATTTCCGTTAACAGTGTAACGGTAAGCTGATGTGACATGTTAAATCAACATTTCAAATAAAAAATTCGATAAATTTATACAATTGGTCCCCATATTTTTTCGTTTTGAACTATTTAGTTTTTTTCTTTTATGTGATCTTTTAACTTTCCTTTTTTTTCTCTATTTTCCATTTTTTTCTACTTCTCTCTTTATTTTCCTTCCTTCTCCATTTCTTTTAACGTAGTTTTTTTATGTTTTCCATTTGTTAAAAATAGTCATTATACTTTTATTTTTTTCGAGTGAGGCGAGCTTGTGGACTAGTTTTAACAAATAAAAAATATAGAAAAACCACGTTAAAAGAAATGAATAAGGGAGGAAAACAAAGGGAAAAGCAGAAGAAAATGAAAAAAAAAGTTAAAGGAACATAAAAGGAAAAAAATTAAATTGCTCAAAATGAAAAAATATAGGGACCAATTGTAGAATTTAAGCTAAAATTTTGTTTGAAATGATGATTTAACGAGTCACGTCAGCTTACCGTTACACCAATTAACGGCTCAGTAACTAAAATATTACAACAAGATAATATAAGTGACTAAAATGTAACATTTCAAACATAAATGACTAAAATGTAACTTGAGTCAAATAAAAGTGACTATTTTAATGGTTTAACCAATTTACAAATTCCAAAAATCCCTAGAATATGACAAATAATCACCGACAAACACACACAAAAATCAAAACCATACATTAATCACTAATCACAGCAATGTAAAACTGTTTAAATTTACAATTAAATACAAAAATCATCAATTTTCCGATTATCAAAACAAAAGCAACAAACAAATCTTCAACACCAAACAGTTTTTTTCTTCATATTCTACAGAAAGAAAATGTAAACAGATGATCATCATCGTGGTCGAACATCAGAAACCTGAACGCTATTCACCTTCGAGTTTTGCTGGTAATAAGAACCAGCTTTCGAGCTTCCAGCCATTGAAGAAGGGTAGTTTAAATAAGAACTATAGTTGTCGCCCTTTGAGCTAACCAAACCAAGACCAGACCTTTGCTCAAAAAACTCCACCGTCGTTGGTGGCTGAAACTCCGACCTCGTCCGCCTATGCGACGACCCCTCGACGGATTCCGCCGGTGACTGTTCCATCAACAAATGGTAACCACGGCTAGACCCAACGGACATGGACCGGTAACGGTTGCTGGGTTTTTGCTTCTTCATGGCATGGATCAAATAAGGGATTAAACCTTCCATGGATACTACTTTATCAACTCTTTTAATTTCCTTCTAAATGTGTGTGAAATGCAATAAAATGGAAGAAGATATATTTATAGCAAAAGGTTGTCGTTGTTGAGAAAGTTGACATTAATGGAGGAAATGGTAAGGATATTGAATACGTGTGTTAAGGACATTGTCAAAATTTTATGGACCGATGCTTTCATTTTCATTTTGTTTTGGTAGTTAGGTTATACTTATCTACATAAAAAATATTAAATAAAAACACAAACACACTCACACATACACTAGCTATTAATCAATGGATTATGTTCTTATCAATATGGGATTTCTTTTTCCCTAGATGGTGATCTCGTGGTAAAGTAAGGGTGAAGTTAGAAATTAATAGTTTGTATATATAATTTTTAAATAATTAAATTAAAATTTTATTATTTTTAGGAGGTTAAAGTGTAATTTACTTTTACTAAATTAAAGTTTTGTAAAATTTAAAGGGTAAAGTAAAATTTTATATTTTTAAGGGGACCAAAATAGGGGTGTTCAAATTTTGGTTGAAACCGAATTAACCGATTTAATTTAGTTAATTGGTCGGTTAACCGATTTAATTCAGTTGAAAGTTGGTTAATGATTTTTTAAAAGTTGGGTTATCGGTTAATTCGATTATTAACCGAACTAGCCAAACTAATTGAATTAACCGAACTTAATTATGTGGTGTTTCAAAACTTAAAATTTCGATTAATTGGGTTAATTTTTCAAAACAAATAAACATTATCAATGTATTTTTTTTATATGTTTTATACTTGTTTTAACCAAAAAATAAAAATATATAAATTTTGGTTAATTAGATCCGAAATATTTCGGTTCGATTAATTTTTTAAAAAAAATTTAATTTGGTTAACGATTAAAAAATCATACAGTCCAATTAATTCAATTAATATTAATTCAATTTAATTAACCGCTCCTTAAAAATTAACCCTAAATATGTATGTATTATAAGAAGTATGGGTAGGAACTCGAGACTGATATAAATAAAAAAACTCGAATATAAGTATTTTATTATTTCACCAATGATTAATTCAATGTAATATAATCAACTTTTAATGGTTAGATATTTCGTTTGAAAAATCAATGAACGAGCGACGGGATAGACCAATCGTAGTTTGAAATTCCGGAAAATGTTGAGAATATTAAGGAAATAATGTTTCTTTTTTTCTTGAATTTGTCAAATCGTAGGAAGTTGGGGACAGCTGAGCAGATTTGGTTCGAAAATGGCATTGTGGATATGTTTTGAAGGACTGATTTCATGGGCAATGGGGCGGCTCTACGCAGCAAGTTACATCATTAGTTCCCATCCCAAAACAATGCGCTTCTCGTTCTTGGAAACTAGTTTTAGTTATTTGGTCAAAAGCAAGCGGGATTGAAGAGATAATTACAACTCTTATGTTAGCTAATATGTTAATTGGTGAATTGAGTTTGATTTTGGGTTTGAATGAATTTTAATTAAATTAATTTTAATTTTAAAAATTTTAAATTATTTTAAATTTGGATGATTTTAGGTTTAGGTATTTTTTTGTTTAAGCCGTTTTAAGTTTAGTTAACAGTTTTAAAGTTTGAATTATTTAAATTTGTCATTCAAGTTTTATATTTAATTCGAGTTATTTTTAATTTAAGTTTATTTTCAGTTTAAATTATAGGGTTTAGAGTTAGTAAGTTCAACAAAGGTAAAGAGGGATTTAATGCCTCTTGATTAAATGTATAGTTGTTTATAGACCAAATCACCCAATTAGGCTCGAAGGCATTCGAAAATAGGAGAGTTTGGACAAAAATACAGGTCTAAACTATGGATTTGGACAAAAATGAAGCCCATAACAGGTTGGACCTCAAGTAAACTTTTTTTGCCCAAACTCAGATATATGTCTTTTTAAAATTTAGAGAGAAATATTTGTTTCAATCTTTTTAATGTATTTTCAAATTATCAGGAAACATTTGTTTCAATGTTTTTAGTATATTTGATATATTATATATTTAAATTTTTTTAGGGTAAATCATCAAAATAGTCACTTTGTTTTCCTCATGTTATATTTTAGTCACTTATATTTGAAACGTTACGTTTTAGTCACTTACGTGAACGTGTTGTAACATTTTAGTCATTGAGCCATTAATTGTCGTAAACGGTGTAAGGGTAAGCTGACGTGACACGTTAAATTATCATTTCATACAAAAATTTTAGGTTAAATTATACAATTAGTCCCCATAAAATTTTTTCTTTTTGAGCAATTTATTTTTTTCTTTTACGTTCTTTTAACTTTTCTTTCTTTTTTATTTATTTTTCATTCCATTCTTTTCTACTTCTCTCCCTCTATTTTCCTTTTTTTCTCCATCTATTTTAACGTAAAAGAAAAAATTAAATTGCTCAAAAAAAATATAGGGGCCAATTGTATAATTTAACCTAAAATTTTTACTTGAAATGATGATTTAACATGCCACATAAGCTTATTGTTACACCGTTAACAGCAATTAACGCTCAGTGACTAAAATATTACAACACAATAACGTAAATGACTAAAACGTAAGATTTCAAACATAAGTAACTATTTTTGAAGTTTGCCCTTATTTTATATAATAAAATAATTTTTAAAAAATTTAATACGGGTCAAGTAGAGTCGGGCCAGACCTGACCTATCAAACGAGCCTAAAATTTTATTAAGACCCGATGCATGGACGATTTTAATTAAATTCAACTATTCAATTTAAGCATTTTTAGTTATTGGTTAAATAAAAAATTTATATTTAATCTCTCTAAAAAAAACTTTTAATTATAATTGTATTGTAGTGATTTTAAATTATTAATATTAATAATGGAATAGAATTTTAATTGAAATTTGAAAATCAAGTAAGATGTAGACTGAATTGCTTATAGCATTTGTATCTATCTTGATTATGGTATCAAATGGAAGGTTCCAAAGACATAAAGAAACAAAAAAAACAGCTACCACATTATTTTGGAGTTTATATCAAACCAATTTATAGATTTGACAAGTCTATATTTCTCGTCATATTCTGTAGTTTTTTCCCTCCTGTTATCAGTGTAAACCCTCTGAATATTATTTAATAGGGAAATATGATGGCCTAAAATAATAATAAAGTCCTTAAACCTTTATAATTTTTCTTTTTTAACCACAAATATATTACACATGTTTTTTTCTATTTTTATATAAATTTAGATAAATAGATGAAATTTTAACTCAAAACATCATGATTTAACATAAAAATTAAAAATAAAAAATGCTTATGCCCATGGAAAAAAAATATCAAATTAAAAATTAAAACCCTAAGTCTTTCTATATAAATCCAAAAGATTTAATATGCGTATGACCAAAACATCAAATAAATATATCAAATTCATAAAATTTTAAGAACGAATTAATTTATAATAACAAATAGTTTATTCTTAATGATTCGACATAACAAGACTCTAATACTACTTGTTAAAATCAAAATTTTAATATGAAACTTAATAAATCGGGATCTGTCATGTCAAATCTTCAAGAATAAAACTAAATATAAAACCGTACCTGAATCTATTGAAATCTTGAGATTTTGTGGTTTTGATCTTCCAAATAAACACACATATTGCGTCTCTCTCTCTCTTTTTAAGATAAAATATTAAAAAAAGTTAATGTCCGTGTAATTTGAGACTATAACCCTAACATATAATTTTTATACATTAGTCTTAATTACTAATCAGCCCATCATCTATTGAAAACGAGTTATTGGAGTATTTACACATATTCGAGCCATACTTTATGTAATAACTGAAGCCCAATAAGCATTCACCAAATTAGATCACTTTTCATTTGGAGTAATCTTTTATGATAGTGAATAATTATAATTATTACTATATATGTGATGTCGATATTTTTTTCAACAGATTTTACATTGCAAATTGTTTTCTCTACTCGAAGATTAGGTTTCTATATATTTTTAAAATAAGAAAAACATTCAAAATAATTGATTTGTAATTGTTCTGATTAATTAATATGATATTTTAATCTAAAATATGAGAGTTAAATAATCGAATTTAGGCCAACTTGATTTTTTTAACCACGTTCGCGAAGGTGACATTAGTTTATGACAAGCAAAATATGAATTAGGTTAAATACTCTTCTTGTTTAGCGAGTTTTGAAGGTACGCTAAGTAATATTTGTTTTCTTTTTGAATATTTTAGAATTAGAACTAAATTAATAAAATTTATAATTATTGATGGCTAAGTTTATTGAATTTTTTAAAATTTAAATTAAATTGATAAATTTTGTAAATATTAATAACTAAATTTATTGAATTTTTTTAGATTTAGTATCAAATTGATAATTTACAAGCACAAATATAGTGTAGTTATAAGTACAACATAATTACAAGTACAAAACATGTTGAAGCACCTACAAATTAAAATTAAACCAGAAACGAACAGAAAACCAGAATAACTTGAACGAATTCCATCCATTAGACTAAATCCACGAATAACAATTTCGCATAAAGTGCATATTTCCAATTACATCATGAATTTTTAAATTCCAACCAAATATTTGCATTTGATTTTGACTTAGGAGCAGCCTATTTAAAACCAGTTACCTAAAATCCAGGGTCCAATATGTTAAGATATAGCCCCCATCGATACCTTTTAACCCACATTATTCTACGGTAGAACAATCCCCAAAATAGGCTGCAATCTTCCTTAGAAGCATTTTGCCGAACATCTCATGAGCATTGTCTAGAAAAAAAAAACACAACTAAGCGGGCAGGAAGCTGGATGATCCTCTCAACGGCAAGATTACAATCACGAGAGAAAAAAAAATCACATTACAATTCGAGAAGAAGATCAAAAGAGCTTACGATCTCAAATTCACAACTGATATGAAAGTGATAGAAAGATGGAGACTGGGCTTTGGTGATAAAGTGGGCAACAAGGTTACAAATAAAAAATGGGTTTCTGGGTTTATTGGTTTAGAGCTTCATTAAGGCAGTAATTATCTCTTCAGCTAGTAGAAAAGTTTGGGAGTCCTATTTCATTCAGAAGTTGAAGTTTTTTTTTTTTCCTAAACAGCACGGACAAGAGGAGAAAGCGTAAGTTTCATTATATCTTTCTTGAGTTTTTTCATAGATTTTTCAGCTTCTTTGATTGGAGTGTATACAATTTTCTATTGCAATTTTCGTTGTCTTCTGCATTCATCAAATTAGAATTCATCCTACGTACTTTGAGTAAAAAAATCATAATTTATTATTTATAAAGAAATTAAAACTAAAAAGTGATTTTTTTTAATTGAATGGTTATTTGTGGTGATAGATATTTATTGCGACTCTTAAATACCTTTGGCAAAAAGGAAAAAGAATCTTATAAAAGATTTTATAAATAAATTAAAACTAAAAAGTGATTTTTTTGCATTGAATGGTTATTTGTAGTGATAGATATTTATTAAAAGTCTTAAATACTTTTGGCAAAAAGGGCAAAAAAAATCTTAAAAAAGATTTTATAAATAAATTAAAACTAAAAACTGAATTAAAAAACTAATTTTTTTTAATTGAATGGTTATTTGTAGTGATAGATATATATATATATTAGAACACTTTATACCTTTGGCAAAAAGGAAAAAAAAAAATCCTTAAGCCGGTGGTTAACTTCTGCAGCTAAGTATAAAAGTGAGGTTGGGTTTTCTATTTGTTTCAGTCAGAACTTGAAGTTTTCCAGAAGTGCATAAGTAAAAGTTTAGAGTTTATGCAGTAGTTAACGTTTACTTTGCAGCAATTATAAAAGTTTGGGGTTTTACTTGATCTCTTTCAGTCAAAGAAGATAATGGACAAGAGGAGAAATAGTAAGTTTCATTATCTTTTTTCGAGTTCTCATAGATTTCCAACATCATAAAGCTGTCATTGCTATCTTTGCTTTTTCCTGACTACATCAAATCAGAAGCTTGTAAGCAATATGAACCTGCAATTGTAATTTGTGTTTTTAGATGTATCTTGATGGTGTTTCATGTTTTCAGTAGGAAAAATAATGAAATTTCGTTTTCAAATATTGCTTCTATACTGCGGCTAGCATCCGAACCCTATGTTTTTGATTAATGTGATAAGTGATAATTATGTTTTATTATATGAATATCTAGAGGGATACTTGTTAATGTTTTCCATGAAATTATATGATAATGTGATAAGAGGGAAATTTTGTGAAAATATGTTGAAAACTAATGCTAGGTGTTTGAATGAATGAAGTCCAACAGTTATGCATTGAATATATATATATGCATATGCATTGGATATATGGTTTAGTTTTACAATTTTTTTCATTGATCTTAATCAATTTTATATTATGGATATCATTAATTGTAGGTAAAGGCGGCCAACGATCAAGAAGAGGCATTCTACTTGATGATGATGATGATGCTAGAGGTGATTCGCAGAATTTCTGGGGTCCATGCAGGACTCTTCATGATTACTTCATAGATTTGTCAGGAAAAAGGTATATCATAGGTCTCTTGTCTGAAATTGGTGTTTCGGAATTACTTTTAGTAACTCATTAGATTCAAATTGTTTACATTGTTTCAACGTGATACTAACACTGCATCCCAACTCGATTTAAAACTATTTCTGGTTTATTTCTAAAATGCAGGGCATCGGTGAGAGAGGAAGCACTTTCAACAATTCTCAAGGCTTTAACTCTCAACATAGAGCAAAAATTTGTAGAACTGAAGTAAGCATTACTTCCTTTTCAGGGTTTTTATATAAATGTGTAATTGATAAATAACTTTACATTAAAGAATTTAGTAGTCAGAACTTCATTTTCAAGAAGTACCTAACCATTGTCTCTAAGACTTGCAAATTCAATCTTCTTTTCTAATAATACATTTTAACCAGGTAATGCTCACAATTATAATTGTCTTGTTGCAGTTTTGTAACACTAGTGTATCAATGCTTGCATTTCATTAAAAAGGGTTCTCCTACAGAGATGAAGCAAGCAGCACATATTATTGGTAGGTTCATCCTTCATGAAGTGCAAATATTATTCGATGTCATTTGTTCAACTTTAAAATTTAGCTTATGGTTTTGGTACATATTCTTCTTGTAGGATTGCTGTCAATGATTACTACTACTGTTGAGAAGGTGCACGAAGCATATGAAGATGTGTTGACTGCACTTTCCCAGGGAGGACTAAAACCTAAGCTTAAAACCTTGGAGGTAACACTACTGATAAGATAATTAATCGCAATTTGATTTTTTGGATAGCTCTTTCATGATTATGCTTCATGGATTTTTGTTATAAGTTTATTGTCTTGCACAGATTCTTGGTTGCTTGACTGTTGTTACATTTTTCGGTGCAAGCAACTCGGATGAGACTGAATCAGTAATGAAGCTACTTTGGGACTTAATTAATCCTGGAACTGACTCTAGTGTATGAATTTTAACTGATATTTTTATCTATATATTCTGTAATTTTTTAGTCAATTCCTAAACTTAGTTAACTGTAAATTGGAGCCTAAAAGGATAGGTTTCCTTTTATGTCTCATCAGATTGAAAGGAAAGATTCACCAGCTGTTTTAACTGCCATGATATCCGCTTGGTCCTTTCTTCTTTCTACCATTGATGGGTGGAGGCTAAGTCACAAAAATTGGCAAGGGTGAGCCTTTTAATTAAAAAGTTTCATTTATTGTAAATTTTTAACAATTTCAACCTCTATATAGTTATCGTCTTTCTTTTTGTTTTCCATCTACAAACAAACTTGAAATGTCATTGATAGATTTGCAAATTTGGATGCAGGGCAATTACATATTTCTCCAACATAATAGACAGTGACGATGAAGAACTATGTGCAGCAGCATGTGAGGCTCTTGCTTTAGTATTTGAATCCAACTGTCTGGAGAAATTCTCAAGTGCAACCAAGGATTCAAACAAAGAACTTAAGGACAACATTATAAAGCAACTCAGAAGCCGGTTGTCAGAAACAGGCAATGAAAGAATTTCTAGTCAAGATCCAAGAACAGGGTTCAATTCTGCTTCGGCTGCTTTAGATTTCCTAGAGGTTCTGATTTGACTTTGTTTTATGCATATATTTAATAGATTGTATCTTGAGCTGTCATAATAGTCTTAATAACTTTCAGGATAGGAAATGTGCAAATACTCATGTGACAATTGGTGGGCAGAAACTCATTTTATCAACATGGTCTCAAAAAGTACAGGTATTTAGTTTCCTTTGAATTTCATCGATAATTGGTTTAATAATTTATTTTATTATCTCAATATCTTGCAAAGAAGCTAAACTGTTTGCTTCCTGTTGCAGCTAAAGTTTTTGAAGCATTTTCTAAGAAATGATGGATTCGTGAAGCATATGATGGTAGGTTTAATGATTTTAAATTCATCTCTTTTTATGCTTTTAACTTTTTTGTTTCATGAACAGGAAAATGAAAACTTCCATAATGTTTTCGACTTCCATCCGAAAAGAAGGAATGATTGGGGCAATGTACTATATGTGCCCGAAAGAGAAGAGGTTAGTTTACTTGTTTTCATTTGAATGGTTCATACAACTCCATGTGCATGTATACTGCTTTTGCTTTGATATCCATCATCCTAATTCTTGGTGATTTACAGGTTACTATTTTGCTTTTCCGACCTATGGTTGCTAGACACAATGATTGCTCTCTGCTACCATCCCTAACCAGAGACAAGCAGTTAGCAAAGGTGGGTTTTGTTGTCTCATTATTGTTATTACTCTGATGTATTCACCTCTGCAATTATTCAATGAATGAAGAGATTTGAGTTTTGTACTAATTTTTTTTGAATCTTTCACACCCTAACAGAAGAAGACCATGTCTCCCAATTCCCACTTGAGCAAGGCAAGGACTCAATTACTTAAAAAACAGCGAGACTTATCATTAAAGGTAATCTCTTTATGATGCTTTACTGCAATTTGTTAAAAAGCTGGTCACTGTGAAGCTAGGCAATATGCAAATTTAACATAACTGAATTACCAGAAAAAAGGTGTAATAACTGCCATTAACAGCTTACCACGTCAAGACAACCTATGAATATCTGTTCCAAAGTTGTAATATCACAATATTTTTCTTTGAATAATGTTCTCCTCCTTAACTGATTGTTTGAATATGCCTTTTTTTTTCATATGCAGGAGAGAGAGTTTGATTGCTTTGACTACTGATGAGTTGAGGTTATGTTGATGCAATTTATTCTTGCAGGCTGCAGCATTTTTTAAATTATAGCTTTGATTAGAGGATCATCATTGCGATACTTGTTTAGGAGGCATTCACTAGTTATTTTTTCTTTATTTTTTTTATTTATTCTTTCATTCTTGATATGAATGGCAAGTAAGATTTTTGTATTTGTTTGCATATCTGCCATAATAAAGTTTGATTTTATATTTTTTTATATTTATTTTTTCATGTTTGTTTTACAATTTATGTTTTTCTCAATAAAAGTAAGTAGATAATGAGTTTAGATATGCATAAAAATAAAGTTAATTCGGATAATGGATATCTAAATCCAAATTCATTATTCATAAAAGTAACGTGGATTCGCTTATTGAGAAAATCAATAGTTATGCATAATAATCAAAATATTCAAAATAATACTATCTCAATTAGCAATATCTAAATTCATAAAAGAAAACCATATCTGTAAATTTATGAATAAAATTTAAAATCTCCAAAATCAAAATCCTTCCATTGATTTTGAAAAATATTTTTATTTGTAAAATTAATTTTCATTTTCTAAAAATTGCAATAACAAAAATGGAAAAAATGGTTGGATGAGAGTAAGAAATTCGATATTAAAAAAATATTGAAAAATAAAATTATACTTAATGAGTTTAAATCATGGTGAATTAAAAATTCTGTTTTCAATTGTTCTACAAAACATTTAAAAAAAACGGTGAAACAATTTTTTATTATTTATTTAAAATTTTACAAGAAATCAATTTCAAAATATTCAAGTTTTCTTTAGTGATTGCCATGTTGCATACAATTCAATTTTTGCAATGGCAGTACTAACTCTTTATACTGCTTTGATAGCAATAGTAGTAGCCGTGTATTTGCTTTCACTGTCATTCAATAATCTGAGGAGCTCAAAGGTTAAGTTGCCACCCGGCCCCTACGGGGTATCGCCCCTCGGTTACCTCCCATTTCTCAGCAAAAACATCTACCAAACCTTCATGGAATAGGCCAACATCTACAGTCCAATCTACAAACTTTCTATAGGTCAAACTATTCATCTTAATAAGCTCCCCCACCTTGGCAAAACAAGTAGTACGTGACCAAGACATGACGTTCGCCAACTGTAACCCGATTATTGCAGCCTTGGCTTTCTCTTTCGGTGGAAAGCATATCGCATTCACTCCTTACGGCCCCAAGTGGCGCATGCTGGGTCGGATCTTCGTCCATGAGATGCAAAGTGATGCCAACCTCGATGCGTTTTATGCTCTTCTGAGAAACCAAGTTAAGAAAAGCTTTGGAGGTGTGTATGGCAAGAATGGAACAGCCATTGACGTCGGGTTGCTAGCGTTTTCAACTGTTATAAACATGACAACGAACATGTTCTGGGGTGGCACACTTGAAGGAGACATTGGAGCTAACATCAATGCTCAGTTCTGAGATGCAGTATTGGGACTCCTTGTTATATGGGGGAAACCAAATATTTCGGAATTTTTCCCATTTCTGGCTTACTTTGACATTCAAGGGGTACAAAGAGATATGAAAATGGCATCACGATTGATAGAACAAATTTTCGATTTTGTGATAGATGAAAGAAATAAAAATAATTGTGATCTTATAGGACAAGGTACGAAAATTACTAGTAAGGACTTCCTAGATTTCTTGTTGGAGTTCAAAGATCAAAATACAGGAAAGTCGCTCACTCAACCACAAATCAAAGCATTTCTAGTGGTATGATTGGTTTTATAGGCCGAAATTTTTTAAAAATTTAGAGAAATAAATCATTTTTGGAGAGAGTGAGTGAAAGTGTGCTCAATTGGACAAATTTTCCTACTAATTGTAGAGAAAAAGTGCCCAACTAGACGATTTTTTACATTCTCTATCTAAAAACAATTTATCTCCCTAAATTTTTTAAAAATTGATCTATTTAGTCAATTAACTTTTTTTATATATACGATTAATTTAGCCGGTATAAAATATTGATAACATTTTATTACTATTTAAAATTATATAAAGTTTTTTACACTTTTCAATTATTATATTTATGAAACGTTGGATTAGATATATATAACATATTTAAAAAAATTGTTTTATATATTTAAACCCTTTTTAATGTTAATTTTGATTAAGCAATCATTTCTTTTTCATTCAAGATGGAATGGGCAACAAGGTCTTTTTTGCATTTGTTTCCATATATATGCAAATAATAAAGTCTAGGGATCCTCCGCTGGTTGCTCCACTAAGGTCAATCCAATTTTCATGAAATTCAATTTGGAATCCCTAAATTTCTTCCAATTTTATATTCGCATTAATTCAGGATTTTTACACCAATAATACGAAAAACAAATTATGAAAATGAAGTGTAATACAGATTTTTACAAGAATAGATTATTTTATATAGTAAAATATGATGCCGTTCTGTTGTCAAGTGACACCCCCTTAAAAAAGTACACCTATCATTATTAAATGATAATAATGAGAAAAAAAATTAACTAGTGTCACTATTCTAATTGGCGATGTCAAAAAAATTAATTTCCTCATTTATTTTCTATTTTACTTATTGTATATTATGGTATAAAAATGTTGGTGTAGTTGTTTCAGGTGGCAACACAACTTTTTTGAGCCTTACACGCATGCATGCTTACCTGGAAAAATAGTAAATAAAATTTGAATGGTGTCACATTGGTTGTTGACAACACCCGAATTATCATTATAACCCTCTTCCCCAAAAAAAAACATAAGTTTGGTTGTTCGGGATTTTTTTTTATAGAAGAAAAGAAAACGTCATAATACCTTATTTCAATTTGTTCTTACAATATCATCTCCTAGCTTATCTTCTAGAAGTAATTTCTTAACATAAAATGGAGGAAATTCTATCTTGACTAAACTTTCTGCATTAGAGGAGCAATACCTTGCTAACCAGTTTGTAACCATGTTCCCTTCCCCACTCACAAATTCGAATTTAACATCAGCAAACTGTCGTTGCATCATATTTATTTTCCTTAATCATCGTTCGTTGTAGTCGTACTCCTTAAACCTTCCTTAATCATCTCCACTGCCGTCATACAATCTGTTTCTAGAATAACCTTATCGTATCTTCTGCTCTGTGCCATTTCAAGACCATAAAAGATTGCCCACAACTCTGCATTCATCGATGACCCCCTTCCAATGAACCTTTGAAATCCTTCAATCCAATTCCTAACAGAGTCTCTCAAAACACCCCCAACAGCTGACCAACTCCCATTTAAGTTTGCCGTTCCATCCATATTAATCTTGATCCATCCACTACTGGCCGGACGCCATTTAGTCAAGCTACTTCTAAAGTTTCCAGCAGCATTATTGTTTTTAGTTGTATCACATAGATTAATAGTGAAGCATTCAGCAGCCAATAGTATCTCCTTAGCTCTGCTTCTCACATGTTGAAAAATAAAATTGTTCCTATTTTTCCACAACATCCAACACATTACCCCAAACATAGTTGTTGTCTCAACCCTTCCAACTCCCATTTTAAACTCACCTCTAAGGTTAGCAGACAACCACTTGCTCATCTCTTTCCCAAAGAAGCTAGGAACATCATCCAAAGTATCCTCTTCCACACTTCAGCAGCAGATCGGCAATCTCTTAAAACATGTAAACCAGTATCTTGCACATCTCCACATACTAAACAACTTGCATCATCAGTCATCAGTCATCCGTCTCCGTACCCTCTCACAGTTTGTGAGAATTTTCCTATGCTTAACAAGCCAAAGAAAATGCTTAATTCTAGGAGGCAAGAAATTTCCCTATATTTCCTTCCACCCATTGAGTTCATGCAGAGAATCATTCATAACAATACTATTATATGTGGACTTAACAGTAAACTTACAGTTGTCAATGGCCTGCCATAGACATACATCTTCCCCAAAGGCATCATTAGGTTGGTGGCAAGCAGCTATGCATTCCTTAACCTCTGCACAGAACATTTTATTTAATTCTGACCACTTCCAACAACCATTAACATCAACAAAGTCAGCTACCTTCATATGTACTGAGACTTCTATATTAGGAAGCAAATGATCAAACAATGGCCCCAACCTAGGAATCCAAATATCCTTTATAAAGCTAATAGATTTGCTATTTCTTAGACTCCAGTATAGTTTCTGGCGAATTTTTTCCCATACTTTTGCCAACCAGCACCAAACGTAAGAACATACGTTTCCACTAATCGATTGAGGACAAGTTTCCATCATTTTTATACTTGCTACGCAACACACGTACCCACAATTCGTTCGGCTTTGTCAGAATCTAATACGCAAGCTTCATCAAATAGAAGATATTATTAGGCACTAATTTCCTTAAACTAATACCTCATTTCATTGGATCTTTACAACAATAGTCCCATTTAATCAAGGACACTTTCTTTCCACTACTCGTCAATCCCCAAACAAATTGTCAGACTATCTGTTCAATCTTCTCGCACACCCCTATTGGAATTATAGCAGACTGCATAAAATACCCTGGAATAGCTAGCAATAATAATTTACCAACGTTACTCTTCCTGCAAATGACAACATTTTACCATCGAAACCATTCAATCTTTTCTGAACATTATCAACGACAAATTGAAAAGTTCTCTTAGTAGTTCTTGTATAGAATAGTGGTACCCCTACGTATGTGCCCAGGTTAACTTCCACCTGAAATCCTAAAACAGCCGCAAGCATATTACGAACTGTTTCCTCCGTATTAGCCGAAAAACAAACTTTCGACATACTAGGATTGAATTTATAACCAGAATATAAACAAAATTGCTCAAGAATCATCTTAAAACATCAAACATTATCTACATTTACTTCTCCAAATAATACTAAGTCGTTAGTGAAAAATAAATGAGAGAGACTCGGCCTAATCCTTTCCAACTTAATAGGCTTCCACTTTCCTACTGAGATAGCCAAATTAATCGCATGACCAGGCTTCTCCATTTCCAAAAAAAATAAATAAGACGAGATTGGGTCTCATTGTCGTACACCCCTTGAAGGATAGAATTCATCAGTTAGCCCTCCATTCCACAAAATCTGCATAGATGATGTTGAAAACACTTTATAATAATATGGACAAACTTCTCAGGCAACTAAGCATCTTCGAGAGTGTCTTTGAGAAAATCCCACCATAATCGATCGTAAGCTTTCTCCATATCTATTTTAACCACCATCCATCCCTTCTACCCTTTACGAATCTTCATAGAGTGTATCACCTCTTAAACAAGAACCACATTGTCCATAATATTTCGTCCTCCAAATAAAGTGTCATGAACTTCTTGTATAGTCACTTTTCGATCAAGTGCTTCAATAATTTCAGCTTCCACTGTAGGGACCATTCGCCTTACTGGAAAGTTGCCCATGTTACCCTTCTCTTCAGTGTACAATCTCTGATAGAAGGATATAGCTTCATACTTTAACCTCTCCTCTTCATAGCACCACATCCCATCTTCTAACTTCAGAGCATTAATCTGATTAACACGCCGCCTATTATTAGCTTGAGAATGAAAGTACTTAGTGTTACGGTCACCAAGCATTAACCAATTACTATGAGATTTCTGCTTCCACAGCATTTCTTCATTATCAAGAACCCTTTCCATTTTAACCTAAAGTTTTTTTTTCTAGATAAACAAGCTTCTTTAATCGATAGTTCTCCATACTCTTTTGGATTCCACTGAGCCGAGCTAAAATTGTTTGTTTCTTCTTCAAAATATTACCAAAAACTTCTCTATTCCACTTATTCGATGTTTCTATAAATTTTTTAACAGACTCTTCTACCATTGCATAATTCCTCCAATTGTCATTAACAAACTGCCTAAATCCATAATGCGACAACCAACTGCTCAAGAACCGAAAAGGACGGCAAGGTTTACTATCTTTATCTTTGCCACACCAGATAGCCAAAGGACAGTGATCAGATTTAACTCTTTGGAGATGATAGACTGTTGTATCCGGCATCAACCTTTCCCATTGAGAATTACCCAATGATCGGTCAATACGTTCAAACACTTGCCCTCTATTTCAAGTATATTTCGAACCTTTAAATCCAAGATCTTTTAGCCCAGATATATCACAAAACTATTAGAACAACAGGCAACTACTTTTAGTTTTCTTCAACCCCCTTGTTTATCATCCTCACTAAACATAACATTAAAGTCACCTGCAACCAGCCAAGGTAACTTAATATTCTTAGCAATCAAGTCAAGTTCCTTCCATAACTCTTTCCTAATTGACCATCGAGGACTACCACAAACACTAGTAAAATAAATCCACCCATTCAATTCTGGTAATTTCAACTTCAAATAAATAAATTGAAAATGGTTCACCTCTACCAAAACAGTAATTGTATCCTTCTATAGTATCCAAATTCCCCCAGAAAACCCACAAGATTCCACTCTATGAGAATTCGCCATACCAATGCTCTTTATCACTTTATCAGCCTTACCCCCATTAACTCTGGTTTCAACCAGAACAACAACTCCAGGATCAAACTCTCTTAGATATTCTTTGAGAAACCTACGAAAATTTGGATGCCCTGCACCCTGACAATTCCATACAATAATATCTTACTTCATAAAGATGGAATACCAACATACTTGAGCCAAGAACTCATTCTTAAGAGTCGTCCATTCCATCTGTATTAATATCCACAACCCGAACAGCTTTATTAGAATTCCCCCGATTTTGTTCCGGTTGAATCCCAACTCTCCATTCAGCCATATCCAAACTTTCCACTAATCCTTCCACTGATTGGTTAACAGGTATCAACTCACCCATATTTCCTTAACTGAAATCTTTGCTCGATTCGCCAACTTTTAACAAGTCTTTTGTCAAAAAGTTTTTCAACATTGTTTGTAGAGAGCTTGGTGTAATTAGGTTGAAAAGCCCCAAATTTTTTGTTTGATTAACAGTCCTACCAGTCTCAAGAATTGGGCTCCTATTTTCTTTCAAGTTCACCACTATATAATGCATTTGGTCAAGTAGCCTCTGCCCACTTAACCTTCCACCATTACTCTTACCTGGCCCATCCATAGTAGCCTCCTTTAGTATCCCTGAATCATTCCTTATTTCATCCTTTCTCGGGCTCACCAACCCATAAACATCATTCTTTTTTCATTTCCTGGACTTATTCGAAACTCTCAGTCTCTTCCCCTTATTATTTTTAGTTCTAGACACATTTTTCTCTTTTATCAACCTCCAACAAATCAGCCTCCATTTCTCTAACAATATTCTGCTTCCCAAATCGAGAGGATTCCAAATTTGTTGCCTGAGATTCTTTCTTATTCTCACTAGACATGAAAAGAACATTAAACCGAGATCCACTCTGAATATTTTCTTTGACTATTCCCAAACTTGACAAATCGCGCCGTGGCTGACGTTGCTGGCGGTGATCAATCACCATCCATTCACCATAGTTTTCCTTCTCAACTTTCTCCTGGACTTCCATGTTGTTCATTCCCTGATCAGATTCGATTTTCCATGATTCTTCATTTCCTCACCATCCATCACGTTCTCTGTAGGAGCATGGGGACAATTATCCTTCATATGTCCAAACCTTCCACATTGGAAACATATTGAGGGAAGAGATTCATACTCTATCTGATGGATTCGGTTTGCAATTCTAATATTTGAAACCAGGGGTAGTGAGAGATTCATCTGAACCGCAAAACTAGCGAATTGACCTCTTGATCCTTTATTAGTCTAAAGGTCAATCTTAATAACCTTTCCAATCATGTTCCAATCTCATGAAGAATACTCCTTTTATAAAAACACCTAGACAACCCAAAAATGCAAACCCAAATCACCAAGTTCTTAGGAAAATCTTCCATGGTGGAAAATTGAGTCAACCAAGGCTGAACAGTAAGATAATGACCGAAGACAACCCAAGGGCCGTTAGAGATAACATTATTTTAATCCAACGCAGATTCAAACTTCGCCAGATACTAATCATTATCAATATCCATCAAATGAAATCTCATCATAGGTTTCCACAAAGAACACACCCTGTTCCACAGAGCATTATAGCCAATTCTTCTCCCCAATAGTTTCACAACTAAGGTCGTAGATATACTTTCTTCAATAAGTGCATATACCCTATCCGAGAAGTCTATTGAAGGCATTCCATCAACTACTTCGTCCCTCATATCCTTTTCACTTAACGTAAGATCATCAACTCTCTAGTCAACGTCTGATAAGGAATTCATGGAGTCTGACTTCAAAACAGCATCCCAAAATGAGCCTTATTTACCTTCCTCAGTGCTCACCGTTTCTACATCTCCTCCAGTATCGGATGGCTCCTCCTCCCTCCGCCTACTTTTCTTAACAGCCCTTCTAGAAATGTTTATTGTTTTTTTTTTCCAATTTTTTTCTTTTTTTATGGTTGTTTGGGATTTTTAAAACAAATTAAGAGAGAAAAAATTGAGTTGTTAAAACTAATTTAGAGAAATCGTAGATTCTAAATAGTTACAAAAGTCTTAAATATGGGTCCCTACAACTATTAGAAATCAATATTAAATAACAATAATAATTGTTTTCATTTCAGAAATCAAGTTTAAGTTGATAATGTTAGTTTCTAATTATTGTTGATGTTGTTTCATTTTATTTTACTATATGGTGATGATAATTTCTACTATGACATGTAATTTATTTTGCTTGATGTACAATTTTTTTTATTATTTTAATATGGTATAAATTGTTTTAATAGCAACTAATTTTGTTTTTTACATGTTCGATATAGAAGATGAATAATCAATTATTTGTATTCATCTATTTCGATAGGTAATTTGCAATACAGATGTTGGTTGTATATTTTAATTGTGCCATCAAATAGGAATGAGGTTTAATAAGGGAGTAAAACTTGACGAAATCAAAAAAAAAGATTGGTGTGAAAATTGCTCAACATTGTGGAAGGAGGTTGTCCAGACTATTCTTCAAATTTTCAGTTTCGTCAAATTCGTGCAAATATAGAAAAATGCAACTTGTAACACCCTTAACCTGTATTTATTGCCAGAACAAGGTTACGAAACATTACTGAAATAAACAGATTAAATACAGTCATTTCAAATTATTTAACATTCATGTCAGATATTATTCATAAAGTCCCTTATATGAGCCCTCGATGCCCAAAACATACATTAGAAATAAGTCGGGACTAAACCGGGTACTTAGAGAATTTTTCACGAAATCTCAAAATTTTTCCAAGGTGCAGGGTACGTACACCCGTGTGGTTAGGCTGTGTGGACATTTGAAATGGGGAACACTGTCATCTCCCAGCCCGTGTCTGTACCTATGTAACTCTCTGACTTGGGTCACACGGCCAAGTCACATGCCTGTATGCTAGGTCATGTATAGGTGCAGGGGTCACATGGCCAAGTCACACGTCTATTTGCTAGGCCATGTGTCACACACGGCTGAGACACACGCCCGTGTCTCTGCTCGTGCGTGTGGATGAAATAGGGCTATTTCCAAGCCATATTTCTCACCCAAATTTGTTTTCCACCTACATAACACTTTAACACATTTACAAACCAATTCCAAACACTCAAATCAAGCCAAACTCAAGTTTAATACATGTCATAACACCCCATATGTCCAAGTACTCAATCTTACCTAATTGTTCATATAAACATATATGCATATTTCATCTATCATGTTATCTCAAATCACTCATTAATATGCCTATGTGAATTTCTATCATTCATCCACTTCAATCCCTGTCAAACATATTAGCGCCTTATATATATATATCAAACTATATCAACCACAAGTCATGCCAATGGCTGGATTCAACTCAATATTTACATGCCATCATTGGCCAAATTTAACATATACATGCCATTATAACCAAAATGTATTTTACTATATAAACCGAAACGAGTCGATAGATAGTGTGAGATATCTCCCCCAAGCTTCTAATCCAACGAGCTTCCGAATTATTATAAAACAGAGGAAATGAAATAGAGTAAGCATTTAATGCTTAGTAAGTTCGTATAACATGGAATTTAACTTACCATTATTTCACACATATAATAAGCATACAAATATTTATCCAAAGAAATTTGGCAATTTGCCTAAACATATATAATCTCAAGAAACATGTTAGTCATATACTTCATGTAAATATCAAGAAATAAGGATGAGCTTATCATGTAACTATTTCCATATATATATATGCTTTCCACATCATATTTTCATATAACATGTACATTTCCATAATAGTTCATCTCAAGTTCTAATTATCCCATGTCAAAACTTTGCCCGTTAAATTTATTTAAAATAATGATGGATACATAAGTAGTACACTCGAAATGTATAAAACTATAATCCGTTAATTCATATTCGAGAATGCTCATACGAGCACATAAACGGAAAGCTCTCTCTTGATCTATATAACAGGAAGCTCATGTGAGTCATATAACGGGAAGCATATCTAGGCTGTATAATGAGAAGCTCATAAGAGCCATAATCAGGAAGCTCATGCGAGCCAATAACGGGTAGCTCCGAAGAACCATTAACAGGAAGTTTCGAATAGCCATAAATCGGGAAGTTCAAGCAAATCATATCGTGAAGCTCATAATAGAGCCTTTAATTGGGAAGCTCACTAAGAGCCATATAATGGAACCCTCATAAGAGCTGTGATGTGCCCACAACACATGCAGGATCACGATCGATCGAGATGCTCCGAAGAGCTATTAATAGGAAGCTCGCAAGAACTATATAACGGGAAGCTCGAGAGGGCTATACTTTAGGATGCTCATGAGAGCTTATAATGATACACTCTTTCGAGCTATGTGTGTCCGCAACATATGCAAGACCACAACCAATTCGGGAATCCTATATCAATCGAATTTCATATATTCAACGGGACTTTATACCTATCGATCATTGTCGGATATGTGAACACTTTCATAT
This sequence comes from Gossypium hirsutum, assembly GCF_007990345.1. NCBI lineage: Eukaryota > Viridiplantae > Streptophyta > Magnoliopsida > Malvales > Malvaceae > Gossypium > Gossypium hirsutum. The sequence continues at coordinate 5,986,444 of NC_053436.1, read as the reverse complement.
ACATGATAATAATACAAACACATACATACAATTCAATTAACATATATAAATTCTCAATTTAGTTACACGAACTTACATTGACAAGTGTTCGTTAATTTGTTGTCTACTAATCTGACACTTTCTCTTTTCCTCGATCTAATTCCGTATTTTTTCTTTCAGGATCTATACAATTAAATTTAACTCAATTTAATATAATTCATACTCAATTCAACCCAATTTACATCTTAGGAAAATTACCATTTTACCCCTATACTTTTAATTAATTTTAATTTCGTCTCTAAGCTCAGAAAATGAAATTCATGTAATTTAATCCTTATTCTAAGCCTAGTGGATTTTTACATATAACATTTACAAACCATATGTTTCATAAAATTTAGAATTTTTTCATGAATTTTACATTTTTACAATTTAGTCCCTAAATCATAATTTCATCAAAATTTCCTTTACAAAAGTTGTCTATCTATCAACAACCTTTCATTTTCTACCATAAAACTTCATAGTTCAACTATATTCATCCATGGAAAAACCCTAATACTTTGATAACTTTACAAATTAATCCCGAGATAGCTAGATTAAGCTATTACGATCTCAGAAATATGAAAATTACTAAAAACGGGACAAGAATACTTACCCAATTAAGGCAAATAAGCTTGCTTGAACTCTTTTCTATTAGCTAGGGTTTCCATGTTTTGATTTTGGGAAGGATGATATAAATGATGATATTTTTTTATTTTATTAATTTATCATCTTTAATTTTTCAACTTTACAATTTCATCCTTTTCTTTAATTAAATTTCCATGGATGAATCATCATACTTATCTACTAACTCCTCTTAATGGTTTAATTTTCATATAAGGACCTCAAATTTTAAATTCTATAGCTATTTGATATTTATAGCTACTAGAACTCAACTTTTGCATTTTATGCAACTTGGTCATTTTTATTAGATTAAACATGAAATTATTAAAATTTCTTAACGAAATTTTTATACAGTATTCCTATCATACTGTAGACCATAAAATAATATTAAAATAATTTATTCAGACTCATATTTATGGTCTCAAAACCACTGTTCTGATTTCACTGAAAACGGGTTGTTACACAACTTGTAAAGGATGATGACGTGGAGACTATGATTGCACTATATTATTCGACTAGTAATGTTGAACAAGTTGAGTTGACAGATGTTGAATCGATATAAAATATCACTCCATTAAATCAACAGTGCGGAGTTCATGACCAGTATATAAAGGTTTTAAGAGTGTCTATGGATAGACAATCTTTTGTACACGAGTTTGACTTTGATTTGAATGTTGGGTGGGTAGCACCATATAATTATAGAACGACATTGACATCGAGCGAGAATCCACATAGTGCTCTTATTCAGTATAATAATCCTAATTTAGGTTCTCATTTACTGATACATCAGTCAATGATCGGTACCCATGCAGATAGTGAAGAAAAATCAGGTAATGATGATGGTCCTGATCACTAGGGGAGGAATTTAGTGACCTAGATCTTAATAAAGTTCCAAATGATATCAATGACAAACGCAAATGTGATAATGATAATGTAGGCGCCCTTCTACTTGCCACTTCGACTCGTGGCATTGTTATACAGAGTGAACCTTTAGCCACATGCTTAGCGTAAATCTCTATGTTGTGCATGCATCTGAGTTCCCAAACTACCTAGATATAACACTATCATAGTTTGGCACCATATTTTGAATCAGAAGAGTTGGCTATAGGTCAGCAATTTCCAAATAAGGAGACATGTATAGCTATCGTCAAGAAGTATAGCATGAAATTGTTTGTGGATTACAAAGTCATTGTATCTAAACTAACATTGTATATAGGAGAGTGTGGAGGTCCACAGAAAGGTGTAACTGGCAAGTACGTGCTACATTAATGCAGAGGTCACAACTATGGGAGATTCGAAAATATGTAGGGTCTCATACAATCACTACTACAAGAATGACACAAGATCATGGGAAACTTGATGCGAAATTAATTTGAAGCTGTATCATGCAAATGGTGAAAGACATGCCCATCATTTCTATATCGATGTTGATTACTGATGCAATCCTAGTTTCAATAAAGTGTCTTACAGGAAAACATGGTAGGCTAAATATATGGCAATGGAACATTTGTATGGTGATTAGAGTGCATTGTACAATAAGCTTTAGGGGTGGTTAGTCACGATACAAGAGTATGTATCAAAGACTGTGGTTGACTTGCAGAAAGTATCTACTTATAACCCAGATAGCCAACTAGAGCCAGGGAAAAAAATTCCACTACTTGTTTTGGACATTCAATCCATGCGTGATGTGTTAGGGCCTTTCCTTACTGTAAGTCGATTGTACATGTTGATGGAACCTGACTGTATGAGAAATATACACAAATCCTCCCTATTGCAGTTGCACAAGATAGTGACCGAAACGTACTGCTAATAGCCTTTGCCATTGTGGAGAAAGAGAGCATGGAATCATGACAATTTTTCTTAACAAACTTGCAGAGGCATATTGTTAGACAAAACAAAATTTACTTGATTTTTGATAGATTAAAGGGGCTCATTGCAACAATTAGGCCTTCTGGAGTTATGTGGAAATCCGTGTACTACATGCACCACATTGCGGTTAACTTTCACAGGGATTTTAAGAATTCAGATTGGCATAAACAAGTCGTGAACATGAGTCCTTCCACAATCCTATTTTTTTATCTTTTGTATACATTTAGAAAAGCAAAGAAATGATAACACAACTTGTGAAAATATGTATGCAATTTACAAGTTACAACAACATCATTTCAAACAAAAGATGGAGATGTAATGGATTAGTTTAATAGCATGGAGCTGTTTTAATAGGCTTAATGTTTTAATGACGAGTCTCACTATAGACATATGATCATGAATCTAGCAGAGTCTATTAATGTCGTCTTACAACGTACATGACATCTGCCCATTTCAGTCATTTCTCAACTATGTTCTACAAGCTAACAACCTTAATGCTAAAATAGGGGCAAAACAACCAACTCATATAGTAGCGGAACATGTCTACTGCGAGGATATGAGGAAAGCACTAGCGGCCAACACACGAAAGGCGAACTCGATTTAGTGCAACTATATTCTTGACAATTGGAAACTTTCCAAATGACAAAGTTTGTCAGCCATCGAATAGGTATCTCGACTAGGTCATATAGAGTTGATCTTTATAACAAACGATACATATTTTATATTTAATAAAGTAAATAATGGATGTAGATATTGGAATATAAATCTCTTATCAATAAAAATAAAACAAATATGAATAAGGATTATTATTTGAAATGGGTGATGAAGTTTTTTAACTTTACAAGCGGACTTAAAGAAATTGCAAGTGTCCTTAATTGATATTTAAAAAATAAAAACTAAATAAATAAGACACATAATGATTTCCCAAGCCCACTTATAAAGTTAAAAAACTTCATCGTTAATATATCAATTAATAACCCTATGAATAATAGTTATTCAAGAGTTAATATTAGCATATATGATGAATAATAATTAAAATATTCAAAATACATAATCTCCCAACTCACAAAATCAAAATCGAATATTTATTATCATCCCTACCGAGATTATCGAAGTAATTATCTGAAGCAAGTTTTCCAAATCAAATTCAAGGCACAAATATGTATTACAAAACTTACATAAACTAAAATTTATTTTTGTTAATAGTTTATTTTACTGGATATAGTTAAATATTTAAATAAAAAATAAAAAAATATGCGTCAATTTTTTAAAATTGCTCCTGGAATATAAAAAGTACATGTCAGTATAAGTGTACCAAATACTCACCTATCATTTTACATGTACACAATATGTCTTTTTTATTCTATGAGTAGTCTTAAAAATTTTAAGGGTCATAATTTGGTATACAAGTGGTGGAAAGTTTTTATTCCACAAGCGAGGTTAAGATTTTGACACATACCTTTTTTTTTTATTTTTTAAATATAACTTAAGGACACATAATAAAATTTTAACTTCATTTATAGAGTTAAAAATTTACCAAATATTTTCTTTATATATATATATATATAACCGAGCTAGACTTGGATAACAAATCTTGATAAAAGCTTGTCTCTGAACTTTAAATTTTAAACAACTCTATTTTTGAATCTTGTATTTTTTATCTAAATTCTATACATTGGCAAACCTTCAAACTTAATGCACATGGAACAAATTTAATCCCGAGCAATGATTTTTGTTTATAATGGTAGGTGTAAATAGAGTCAACGTCACATTTAGTTACTCCCATCTCCATAACTGTCCCATGTGTATGGACTAAAGTTATTGACTGACCATCCATAGTGTCCCACTTGTATGAGCTCTTAAATTAAAATTACAATATTTAAATATGTAATCAAAATCTTTAAAAATAATTAGATAAATCAGAATCCAAAATCCGCATCTCTAAATAATTCTAACCAAATAAATTTATTTTTTTTAATTCACAAAGGTTGACTATTTAAGTATCCATCTTTTGCCATCTATCTATAATTTTATTTATATTTGTATATAAATATTACGAGTGAATTAAATATTAATTTAATTTAAAATTTAAAATATTATTTTTAATAAATAAAAATATTATTATAAATGTATTTTTGTTTTTTAATAATTTATATAAATTTTTTTAAAATAAATTTTAATTTTAAATCTTAACATAAAAAATCAAAACCATTATTGGATTTATTACATTATATATTAAATATATTAAAAATTAGATTTAATCCACAAATATCTAAACCACATCTTTTTTTTCCTATCTTATTAACTAAACTTTTTCTGGTCACGAATGGGACTTAAACTATTCTTTTTTTTTCGAGTTGGTACCTTCGTTAGTCAAACAATTAATCTATTTTTTTTGTTATTCATTTTGCACCAAAATGTTATATCTGTTAAAAAAATATCAACTAAATAATAAGTTGCCATGTCATATAAACTTAAAAGAATAAATTTTAAAAATTCTTTTTTTTCTCCCTTTATTTATTTTTTTTCTATTTTTTCCTTCTTTCTTCTTTTATATTATGTAACAATGCCTGTAATACTCAAAATTTGCCCTCTCAAGGTGGAGACGCTAGCAATTCATTTTGTTTTTTGAAACTTCACCACATGTTTGCTCAACTTGTTGGGATAGGAAAAGTTAATCCATCGATCAAAACTAGTGTTTTCAAAACTTGATTGAACTGATTGGATCGAAAACTAATTGAGATACTAGTCCGGAGATAGGGGTTGAATCGTTTAATCTACAGACTGATACAAACTGTTGAACTAATTTTCTCAAATTTTAAAATTTTCATTTATAAACTTTTTAATAATTTATTTGATCGAACCGAACAAACAAATAAAATTAAAAGCTGGAGATTGATGAATTTGACTATCAGTTCAATTCTTAAAAAAGAAAATATATATATTATATTCCATACTAATTAGTGAATTAAGCCAAAACAAAAATTATTCACCTATACTTTTCTCCCTTTAAAATAGTTCCTTAACTACTTTCACCCACTCTATTTGGAGCAACACTATTTTTAAATTAAATTATGATAAAATCACACTTCATTTTTTTTTCTTTCTTTTCTAATAAAAAAATGACTTTTTACTAAAAGCGGAATCCAAAGCAAACATAAAATAAACACTACTGGCAGTCAAATTTTGAACATCACCCCTCTACTTTATGGAATTTGATAGATTAGATCTTTTACTTTAATTTATTATAATTTAGTCCTTTTAGTTTACAAAAATTAAAAACCTAGTCCAGCTGTTGGTAAATAAATGAACACCAACTATTGATTTTTGCTAGTTTGCAGCACATAAATAGTTGAACATTGAATTTTGCTAATTCCTTACATATAAATTACGTAACTGTTGATTTTCAAGTTAGCGATTTAGCAACAATGTTTAACAGTGTTATCAAATTGGACTAACTTTTTAGTATTTATAAAATACGATAATCAAATTCTAACAAATTAAAGGGACTAGTATATCAATTTATCGAGGTAGGGGGATTTCTTTCATAATATTGGCATGTTAGAGGGGAACAAAATTCCCCTGCCTCATGTTTGTGCCTCTTATTGTGCCCCTCCAATATATTGACATGTGAATACATAATTATACACTAATAAATTATAAACTTTGAACCCTAAACCTTAAATTCAGAATCTTAAACCTCAAACACAGACAAATTTAGGGGGAGTTAGAAAATTTTGGCATTTTGGCTCTTTAAATTTAAAAAAAGTTTAAATTAGTAAAGGTAAAATTACACTTTGCCCCCTAAAAATAATAATAAATTGATTTAATCATTTAAAAATTATAAAGACATAGGCAATTTAATTTCGGTCGCCCTAATTTTTTTTCTCGATTCACCCCTACCCAACACTGAATCAGGAATCTTGAACCTCGAACCATAAACCTTGAATTTTGAAACCCAAGTTCAGGATTCGAGATTCAGAGTTTAATGTTCGAAGTTTGGATTCGAGTTCAGGGTCAATGTTTTAGATTTTAGATTCAGGATTTGAGATAAAAAAAATTATCAGAATTACATGTCAATAATATGAAAAAATTACTAAAATATTATTAAATAATTAAAAAAATTATAAATAATATGATAAAAAAGATTTATAAAATAATTTATCGTTAATATATAATTATACAGAAAAGGTGAGATACAATAAAAAGCACAAACATGAAACACGAGGCAGGGAAATTTTTGTTGGTTAAAACTTAAAAGGGAACATTACTAAATAAAATTCAACAAGTTGAAATTAAAAATATTGTTTAAAATTTAATTCGTACGGATCAAGACGGGCTGGTAGTCTGTACTTCTTCTTAAAAAATTATCTCTATTGGGTTAAATAGATATTATATAAATATAAAACGTTATCTTACATTCCAAATAAAATATTAAAACCAGATTTATTTATAAACTAATTACCAAAACGGGTATTTAATCTCTTCACAGTTGACTTTAAATGAATACATCTTACTTAAAAATTCTAAGATTAGTTGATTGAGTACTAGTTTAATTCACATCGATATTATTATTAATACAAGAAGATATAAGTTCGAGTACGTTGAAACACATTATCTTCCTATTTAAGAATTAAGAGAATGATTATGGGTTGATATTTTTGTTTAAATATTCTTAAATATTAGTCCAGTCCTTGGATAGGTATAATATTCAAAATATAATGTATTATTTTGATTAGATAATAATATTTAAAGTTAAAGATTTATTTTTGTATGTTTTTATTAAATTTTACCCTATTTAACATACTAATAAAAAAATTTAACACCAATTTTAATTGCCTTCGGATATATATTTAATAAAAATAAAAAGTGTGAAAAATAAAATCTCATAATTAAAAAAATAAGGGTAACCAAATCCACAGGTTTTGTATGATTAAAAAAAGAATCTAATCACATGTTCTTATGTCTCCAAAATATATAATAAACTGAGATTTAAAAAATATATTACTTAATTATTTTAATTTTTAAAATAGAGGCGGCTAACCTAATTCATAATAAGATTTATATAATAATTCGACTGACATAAGTATTGTTATCAATGTAGTAAGAAGTGAATTTGAATATGCTGAAATACGTTATCCTCTTATTTATCGATTGAGGAAGAATTATAAATAGTTCTAGATAGTATGTAAAAAAAATTTATTGCATTTAATAACTAATCTGAATTTAAATTTCCATGGCTTTAATTGAGAAGATTTTCGAAGGAAAAAACAAAGCCAGAAAAATTCAAAACAAAGGGAAAATTCCAATTAGCAGCCATCACACTAGTTCAAATTTTAATTTGATTAGATTGGTTTTTTTTTTTTAGTGGAAGATAAGACTAAGCTTTGCTTTAAATGGTTTGGTTATAAATTAAACATCCCACACATGAGGATGGTGGGGAAATCAAAAAATAGGGTAAACTATGAAATTATTTTCGTGTTTATATTTTGGTCATTCAATTATGAAAATTTTTAATTTAATCACTTATGTTTTATATAGTTTACTTTTTTGGGTTAGTCTAAGGTAAATGGTAAACGAAAGTGATGATAAGATTTTTTTTAATTGGTATAATAATACATTTAATCATCAATACTTATATATTCTATCAATTTGATCCTAATTCTAAATAATTTAATAAATTTAACCTCCAAATTTATAAATTCTTTTAATTTAATTCTCAAACACATATAATTAAAATCTAATTAAATAAAATTTATATTAATATAAAGTAAAATAAAATAAATCCTCCCCCAAAACTCTCCCACCATCCCTTTCTCCCACTCTGTTCCCCTTTCCTCCATTGCATGAAAGACAACCTATCAGATAAATAGCTCAACTTTATTGTATTATTTTCATATTTATAAATATATATTTTTTCCAAATTCAAGAGAAAAAGAATAAATCAAGAAATCGAGGTGATTGTGAATAAGCTTATTTATGCACTTTGGTCGATAAAATCAAATTTTTTAGTTGAATAATTTTCACAACCACCTAATTTAATTCTACATCGAATAAATCGACTAAATTAAATTATTTTCTAAGTCGTAGAATTTTCTTTTGATTCAAATACAGTCTAATCGAGTTTTTGTTAACTTAGCGGAGGGACCAACTGGACATATAAAATTAGGCTCTAATAATTGCAATTATGTCCAAAAATATTGTTCCAATAATTCGTAATTTACTTAACCATTGAGTCAGTCCACAAGAAATACCATGATTGGAAACTTCTTATGGTATACATTTTACGAAAATAATTCATCCAATTGTTTTGTCCAATGACATCGTCATGTGTGTTACCCTCATATGATATTCTTGATTCCATTGAATTAAATTTGTTCACTCAATATAATCCTCTTTTATCTCACTGTCACCATTATATCTTCTTAATGATTAATGTGATCATTGTCAACAAATGACTATTGATAAATTGCTTGTTCAAGAATAAGCAACCTGTGACCATGTTTTATAATTATCAATACACATAATGCCAATGAGAGGATATCGTTAACTCTTTAATTGAGCTATGAATTTCATTATTGTTAGTAAAGTTATGTCATACACAAGTCATATACCCAACATACTGGCTATAGGCTTGATCATTTTTAAAGCATAAGCTACCACTTATATCAAAGCACATGAGTTACATACACATGGTTAGTGATTAACTCAAGATTTAGGTAAACCACATCATGAAGGTCACCAGGGGCGAAGCTAGAAATTTTTTTTGGAGAGACCGAAATTAAATTGTATATTTTTACGATAGGAAAAAAATGCAATTTTAACATTTTAATTGCCTATATCTTTATAATTTTTAAATGATTAAATCAAATTTTTATCATTTTTGAGGGCCAAATTGAAATTTTACCATTACTAATTTAAAATTTTAAGGGGTCTAAATGAAAAAAAATCATTTTAAGGGGGATAGGGGCCCTGCCAGCCCCTTAAATTCGCCATTAAACGTCACAAGTGAATTAATTCACAAACAGCTTTAGAATTAATTCAACTTGGCTCCAGTCCAATGTATCATTCTTCTAATAAGTACATCTGTATCTCTACCTGTGAAGCTAACTGCTTCGATAGTTAAGATTAGTCATCTCCCAAATTAAAATTGTAGGCAACATAAAAATCTTTTTAAGTATTTGAATTAAACGTTTATTTTGATTTTTTTACAAGATTACAGATTTGTTTAGACATTCATACATGACTAAAAGACACACAAAAAAACTTATACCCTTACTTACGTAACTTCTTCCTTATAAGAGATTCTTTTATATCCAAATGAACCCTAATACGCATATAATTATTCAAATACTTCCTTTTAACTACTAGTATCATAATCCAAAAAGCTACCCATTATATTACCTAAAATATATGCCAAACTTTCAGAGACAAAACCTAGCAGAAGATTGTGACCTTGCACCCACAAGTCAACAAATAAAAAATCAATATCTTTAGCCAACTGATGAATAAGTAAAAGACAGTTATTGAACAACCAAGGCCCTGTGGGAACGTTCTCTTCAAATCAAGAACATGAAAAGATTGAATGAAATACAAGCCGCCCTCCCCAATAGGCTTGAAACACGTCCCATGCATTGGCCTCCAAAAAGACAAAACTGTACGATCCATAGCTGCAAAGTTAATCACCCTTTCACCCAAGAATCTATTGACAAAACACAACATCATAATCAATATCCTTAGATTGTGCATCATTCGCACCCAACACCAAATTCACCCTCCTTCTCATCAGGGGCAAAGTTAAAATTGTTGATAAGAGGTGGGAGATATTTTTAGAAAATATACATATTCAAAGCAGGTACGACTCATACTTTTAACAATGTATTTTAAATTTGTATAATCTTGAATATCAAAATTTAGGAAAAATAAAATAAGTTAAATGTTCAATTTGTATTAGATATTATAATTATTTAAGTTTATTTTTTTACCTAATTAATATTTAAATATCATTCATACTTAGATATTACAATTATTAAACTTTATTTTTTTACCAAATTAATATTTAGACACAAATTTATATTAGTTTACCAAATTAAACTAAAAATTTTACTAGAAATCATGATTCAAACTCTTACCAAATTAAACTAAAAATTTTACTAGAAATCATGATTCAAACTCATTAAAGAGTTTCGTTATTGATATAAATAATATGCATTTTTAATTTTAAAAATATTTAATGATATTATCAGTTAATACATAATTTGATACTCGAGTTTAACATTTTTTTAGTTTGGTATCTGTGTTATTTTTTTAGTCTAGTCTAATATTTGTCTTTGACAAAAGTTATAGTTGGGTACCCAAAGGTTACAATGTTAACCTTTTAGTATTTAATTTGGATTTTCGAGTTGATTTGATGAAAATATATATGTAGCTAATAATATTAGCAATTAACTTCATCAAATCAACCCTAAAATTTGAATTAAAGTAGATCCATTAGACTGTATTTGACAAATTAAACACAAAATTGAACAAATTCATAATTAACTCTAAATTTATTCTATTAGTAAAATCATGAAAAAAAAATCAAACCTATAATATTACCAAATAACTTCATTAAATCAACTCTAAAATCTGAATTAAATACCAAAAAGTTAACATTGTTACTTTTGAGTACCATAATATATAATTTTTGTTAAATACAAGTACCAGACTGGACCAAATATACCATGGGGACCACATTAGAAAAAACTATCAAGCTCAAGTACCAAATGCTATATTAAGCTATTATTATTAATTAAGTATTATATTATAAATTTAAGGGTGAACTACACAAAGAGTCACCGAACGTTTTTAGTTAAGTCACTCAATTATAGAAATTGTTTTTTTTCTATAAAAACAATATTAAAAATTAATTAATTATAAAAATAGAGTATTTGCTACAATAATTTTGAGTGTCGCTTGACACATTGGCGACAACGATGAACTTTTTTAAAAATAGTCTGACAAGAAAAAATTGAAAAAGTGAAATTTTCTTTTTTTGTGGTGTCACTTGACACATGGGCGACATTGATAAATTTAAGAAAAAAGTTTCATAAAAAAAAATTAAAGAAGTGAAAAAAATAATAAACAAATAGGTTGTGGTTCCAACACTAAACAGTAGCATTTTCCTTGCATTTAATGTTTTAATGTCTTTCCCTGCTTTTTCATTTATCAAATCAGATTTTAATGCCTTCTTTTTAACATATTGACGATATCAATTAAAAAAATATTTTTTTCATTTTTTAAATTTTTTTAAAAAGTTAATCGATGCCAAACAATTTGTCAAATGACACCCAAAGTTATTATAGCAAACACATCATTTTTGTAATCAATTTGTTCTCTACCCTATTTTTGTATTAATTAATTTTCAATATTATTTTTATAAAAAACCCCAAAAATTGTGTCTAAAAATTTTAATTTTCAAATTTCATGTATTTGCTTAACGATCACATTACTATATTATTTGTGATTTAACGAAGATGGAATAAAAAATAAAACTAATAATTCGAATAATCATTTTATAATTTTTTAAAATCGAGTAATTTAACTAAAAACTTTCTAATAATAATAATGTTACTATTTATATAAATTACCTTAAAATTAATTTAAAATTTTCAACCAACCCAATCAAACTTTTAAAACCTAAAAAAGAAAATATTAAAAAATCTGAAAAGTCTCTCAATCTACTAGAATATATATGATATATATTTGGGGTAAGTAAACTGCAAAAATAAGAAAATTTAATGTAGAAAAAGATCAAACGAACAGCATCACAAATAATCGGATGGAATTAAAATATCAATATTATATTTGTACCACAGTCATTTCAAAGAGTAATAGATTTTAAGATAGTGAAAGTTCCGAGCTTTTTTCGTCAAGAAACAACCCAGCAATTTCCATATTTTTTTTCCATTTCTCAGACCAAGAAAAAAGATAAAAAGAAAACCAGAGCTGACCCAAGTTTTTTCTTTTTTTTTTCCCATGTTTTTCTTGCACAATCTTCTAATTCTTCCTCAGTCTTCCTTAAACTGATATACCCAAAAATCCATTAACCCCCAAAGTGTCAAAGACAAGGAAGAAAGAGATGGAGCTGAAAAGATTGTTACATGTTGTTCTAAGTTTTTGGTTGCTGTTGTGTATAGGGTGTAGTGATGGGAGGTTTGTGGTCGAAAAGAACAGCTTGACGGTGACTTCGCCGGAGAAGATTAAGGGAACCTACGACAGTGCAATTGGAAACTTTGGGATACCTCAATATGGGGGAAGCATGGCTGGTACTGTGGTTTACCCTAAGGATAACCAAAAGGCTTGTAAAGCTTTTGATGAGTTCAGTATTTCCTTTCAATCCAAGCCTGGTTCTCTTCCTACTTTTGTTTTGGTGGATCGTGGAGGTACCATTTTCATCAATCTGCTTTTATTATTATTTTTATTATTATTATTATTATTATTATTATTATTATTATAAATTTTAGCATGGGATTGAGTTTATTTAACCTACATATATATACATATATGATTGGTTTTAGCTCTTTCATTCATTTGGGGAAGTATCTTTTAGCAGTGACTTTTAATTTTGTTGTCCCTGTAAGCTTTGAGTTTCGTAGGATTCACCCTTTTTAAATTATTTTTCTTGTTTTTTGCTTGCTGAAGTTGTTTCTAAGGATGTCCTTTTCTTCCTTTTTAATTCTAGTTGTTTTTCTGAAATTTGGGGTTGATTTTTTTTAGCTCTTTTTTTAACCCCTAAGTTTCATTTAAAGGTTTCTACTTCAGTGCTTGAGAGTGTTTAATTCAAGCTTGATTGGTTGATTAACCATTGGACTTACCCTTTGTTTGATTTGGAATGAAAATGTTATATTTGCTCTTTTGTAATACACATTCTGTAATATATGTATGAATATAAATTCACTTTCAAGTGGCTAGTACTTGGTGATGATATAAGCGCATTGTGATAATGGCTTACAGTTTACCTGCAGATTCGATAATTATGTTACTTCGACATGATCTTAGGCAATAATTCCGTATGTTTAAGAACATGTATCAGTTTACAATTGCCTATTTATATTCTTCAGTTGCTGCTATTGTGTTAAGGTTTTAAAATTTGTTTATTGTCCTAAAACTTTAGTACTTAAGTTATGGTCTTACTTTTAATCTTTCTTTATTTCTCAGTATGTTGATTCCAAGTTGGCATTTAATGTCTTTGTATTCTTATTATCTATCCAGATTGCTTCTTTGCTTTAAAGGTTTGGAATGTTCAGAAGGCTGGTGCTTCTGCGGTGCTTGTTGCGGATGATATTGAAGAAGCTTTAATAACCATGGACACACCAGAAGAGGATAGTTCATCTTCTAAATACATTGAAAATATAACGATTCCATCTGCCCTTATTCAGAAATCTTTTGGTGAAGCTCTAAAGAAAGCAATCAGTGGTGCAGATATGGTTAATGTTAATCTTGATTGGCGCGAGTCTGTTCCGCACCCTGATGATCGCGTGGAGTACGAGCTATGGACCAACAGCAACGATGAATGTGGAGTTAAATGTGATATGCTGATGGAATTTGTGAAGGATTTCAAGGGTGCCGCACAGATACTTGAAAAAGGTGGCTATACTCAATTCACACCCCACTATATGACTTGGTACTGCCCTCAGGCTTTCACCATAAGCAAACAGTGCAAATCTCAATGCATTAACCATGGAAGGTATTGTGCACCTGATCCCGAACAAGATTTTAGCTCTGGTTATGAGGGGAAAGATGTCGTGATTGAAAACTTAAGGCAGCTATGCGTTTTCAAAGTGGCAAATGAGAGCAATAAGTCCTGGTTGTGGTGGGACTACGTGACAGATTTTCAAATAAGATGCCCCATGAAGGAGAAAAAATATAACAAGGAATGCGCCGATGCTGTTATCAAATCTCTCGGTAAATGGTTAATTAAAAGAATCCTATATTTCACTTATAGTAGCACCCTCAAGAATTAAAACATTCCTTGCAATTAGTTATGACAGATTCATGATGCTCTTATACCATCCATTCAGGGCTTGACAGTAAAAAGATTGAAAAGTGTATGGGAGACCCTAATGCTGATGCAGATAATCCTGTTCTAAAAGAAGAACAAAATGCCCAAGTAATTATCTCGTGCTTAGATGTTTATATTTTATTACTCTTTTATATTTTTTTGTCATCCTTGGTCTTTCCGGTGCTCTTAATTGTGGGAAGCTAATTAATAGAAAGTTGTCCATAGGTGGGGAAAGGATCTAGAGGTGATGTTACTATATTGCCTACGCTTGTTGTCAACAATCGCCAATACAGAGGTTCGTATTCATGCCTGTATTTCCAAAGATCCCATTTTGAATGCTTTCCCTTCTGACATATCAGCATACAGGAAAGGTGGCCAAAGGTGCTGTTCTGAAGGCCATCTGTTCTGGTTTCGAAGAGACTACTGAACCAGCTGTTTGTTTGAGCGATGGTATGTTTTTCCCGTTACATTTCTTTAGAAGTGAAATATTTTGGTCTGTTCCCTCTAAGGGCCATCATACAGTGCTATGTTGAGCTTCCAAGAGAAAATCGAGTGAATTTGTGTGGTGGGATGTTCACTCCTGCTGAAATTACTGATTGCTGGGCTCTTAGAGTTCCACAGCCTGCTCTGGCAGATGTAACAAAGTCTAGTGGTTCAACTTATGGTCCTGTTTTTATTTGAAACAAGAGTGATGGTGAGTTCTTCCATTGCAGATGTTGAGACGAATGAATGCTTGGATAACAATGGTGGTTGTTGGCAAGATAAAGCAGCCAATCTCACAGCTTGCAAGGTATTAATTCAAACTTTTTTGATAGACCTGCTATACTTGCTTATGACTGCATTAACTCTCTCAATATATTGATATGCTTAGGATACATTTCGAGGGAGAGTCTGTGAATGTCCCTTGGTTGATGGTCTGCAGTTCAAAGGAGATGGATATAGTCACTGTGAAGGTGAGGATTGAGATTCGTTGTTAATAATTTCATTTTACCTGATTTAGCTTTTACTTCTAAGTTAATGTTTAGAACACAAAGTTATGGTCTTATTTGGATCATTTTTTGGGTTTGGGTTGTTGACTTTTTATGGTCAAATCGAGTTGAGTCATGCTCGAATTTGGGTTACTCAGAATGGATTTTTGGATTCAGGTCAGAATTGACTGGTCTAGAGGCAATAGACTTTGTTCCTTGAAAAGTGACTTCTCACTTGTTTCCATCTTCAATCATCTTATATCTGCGTAACATTATCTCACATGCTATTTTCATTTTGCCATTCAGCTAGTGGCCCTGGAAGGTGCAATATTAACAATGGAGGTTGTTGGCATAAATCACAAGACGGACACACGTACTCTGCTTGCGTGGTTAGTAGCAATCTTTGTTTACTCTAAGCTCCTCGTACTATTTCGTTCCTGTCCTTCCGTAAATAAGTTTATGTTCTAAACAAGGCTTTGAACAGGATACTGGAGATGTTAAATGCCAGTGCCCTCCCGGGTTTAGAGGTGATGGTATCAACAGTTGTGATGGTGAGTTCCCGAACGATTAATAAATGTTTCAATATGTTATTAGGGACTCAAACTAATGTATTCGAATGCAAACAAATAGCTAGGATCTTCGAGTATGAATGGTTTCGCCTTTTCGATCTTGCAGATATTGATGAATGCAAAGAGAAGAAAGCCTGCCAGTGCCCTGAATGTAGCTGCAAAGACACATGGGGAAGCTATGAGTGCACTTGCAGTGGAGATCTTCTGTATATCAGGGACCACGATACCTGCATAAGTGAGTTGATGATCCTAGGACTTGCTTGAAACCTATTTTCTTTCAAATATATAATATTTGGTTCATGTTTTGACGTTGACTCCTTGCTCTACCACAGGTAAGAGTGGTACTGAAGTAAAATCGGCATGGGCTGCTGTTTGGGTCATTTTAATTGGCTTGGCAATGGCTAGTGGTGGTGCATATCTTGTTTACAAATATAGATTAAGGGTAAGTTGTTCCATTATTATATTATAAAATAAGCCATGGGGAGGCTTGGCTTCGATTCAAGGCCACGAATAGAGGGTTTTGATAGGCAAACCTGAGCTACCCCTTTAGCATATATTTTATTTTTCCTCTAATGTTTTGTTACTTTTGCAGTCGTACATGGATTCCGAAATCCGAGCTATAATGGCACAATACATGCCTTTGGATAGTCAATCCGAAGTTCCAAACCACGTAAGTGAAGATCGTGCATGAACAAACAACTCAAATCGATGTGGTTCTTGTTATACACTTAATTCATTTGGATTTCAAGCATCCGACAGTATTGATATGTAAAATATATGGGACGATAAAGAAATTGGGATTAGAAAGGTGGTCTTTGTTCCTTGTAATTTAAGAGCATTTGTGGCAACTTTGTAATGCATTTTGTGCCATTTAGGGTTGAACTGAGCTTTTTGTTCTTGCTGTATTTTTATTTTGAAGGAAAGTTGTTTAGGTTATTTGTCTTCCTTTCCATCTTTGGTGCTTTTGACTTCTTGTGGCTTATGCTTCACATGTGTCTTGCCCGAGAAGGCATCTGTAACATGTGCCCTGTTTTTGTTTTAATGATAGAATCCATTTTTGTTCTGTTTCTAGTTGAATATGGATCCATTGTAGATCTTTAAAATGTGTTACAAGCATAGGTTTTCACATTTTTGTTTGGTTTATATATGGTTAGGTTTTTTCATCTGTTTTATGCTTTGAATTTAAGTAAATTTTTTTTAATAATGTCAATTTCACGATTCAGACTCGGTCAAATATTTGAGGATGAAATCTACTTTTACTTCTCTCAATTACTTATTGATTTGTTTAGGGTAAACTATAAAAATAATCAATTTTATTTGCCTCAGATTATATTTTAATCACTTATGTTTGAAATGTTTACGTTTTGATCACTTTCGTTATTGTTTAGTTATGAAATTGTCACTTTACTGTTAAGTTTCGTTACCTCCCTAACGGTGATTTTATGTGATTGTCCAAATGGATGTTAAATGTCAACTTGGATGTCCTACATAGCAATCCAAATTAAATTTATATAATTAAAAATTTATTTTTATAACAGCAATTAGGTATTCAAGTTGACATTTAAAATCTATTTGGATTGTCACGTAGAACTACTGTTAGGGAGGTAACATAATTTAACAGTAGAATCGCCACTTCGTAACAAAATATTAACGTAAGTGACTAAAACGTAACATTTCAAACATAAGTAACTAGAATATAATTCAAGGTAAACAAAAGTTAGTATCTTTATAGTTTACCAATGTGTTTATATAGCATTAACATCACTATAAAATATGATTTTATGGTTTAGTTTAAAGTTACTTAATCTACTTATATTTGTAAATAAATAAATTTAAAATTTTTATATATTTTTTGAATTTTTTTATTAAATATGAAAATTTAATATATTTTATTGTTTATATTATAATATTATATGATAAATTTAATCCTTACTACTGTGAACAAAAGGAGTAAAGTAAAAGCAAGTTTTTGGAAATCTAGTTCTTCAATAACTAGTTTATATTAATAATCTTTTCATCATACTTTTGTATAAATCATGTTGTTATGATTATTTATTATGAATCTATTAAAGGAAATTAAACTGGGATAATAAACTTAACTAGGGAAAAAATATAATATTTACAAGAACTTTCTCCTCAAATGCAACCAGTTATTATGTACGAGTTTCTTGAAAATTGAAGTTAGCAATGCTTTTGTGAACAAATTGACACTTATTTTCAATTTTGAAAAAACATATATTTAGTCCTATTCCACTTTAATTTGTAAAATACATGCAGCATTATCTTCATGCAATATTGTTGGCCTGCCATTTTCAGCAAACAATCCACCTGTTTTTTTAATATGTTGAATCATAGTTTGTACCCAAAGGTATTTAAAAGCTAATATTTCTGAATGGTTAGATGAAGTAGAAATTATTGTTTGCTTTACAAACGGCGATGTAAAAAAAATAATCTTTTTGTGACCAAGCTTTATGAGGATTAGAAAGATATACATGGGAAAAATAAGCCCATATAAGATGTGTCACGGAGATTACCAAAATCATATTTCACTTTATTCCAATATCTTTGTGTTGGGTCTAATATAATTATAAGACATGTACATACCACGTTATATATATATATATATATATCAAATTATTTGATAGAATTGATGAAAAAATATTGACTTCCACACTAGATACATGTTTCAAAAAGTATCGAAGATTAGGATTAATTTGGCAATACTTTTGAAAAGTGTTTTTGAAAAGTGCTGTGAAAAAGTACTTTTAAAAAATTTGGTTTTAAATTTGAGTGTTTAGCATTACTGTCAAAAAATGCTTTTGAGAAATAAAATGTCCATTTTAGACATGTTATTATCAAGTAACAAATATATATTTAAATAATATTTAAATTATTTAATATTATTATATTTTAGTAAGAATATAAAAAAATTATTATAACTTCTTGTTAATATTTTAATATAAAATATAAATTTTAAATATTTTTAAGCAATAAATATTAATTATTTATAAAATTTAATTAGAATATATAAACTATATTTTAAATATTTAAATATAATTATTAAATATTTGTAATTAGTATTTTAAAAAATATTTTTTTTATTTTTAATTAATGATTTTAACACATTTGTAATTAAGTATAAAAAAAAGAGAAAGTACTATATTATTGGAGGGGTAAAAAAGTAATTAAACACTAAAAGTGCTTTTGTGAGAGGAAAAGTTAAAAATTTTAACTTCTCCTTTTCAGGAGTGCTTTTCAAAAACACTTCTGAAAAGTTAAAAATTTTAGCTTTTCCTTTTCAGGAGTGCTTTTCAAAAGCATTTCTGAAAAGCTAAAATTTTCAGCCAAAAGCAGTTTGTTCTGCACAGCTTTTTTTCTAAAAGTACTTTTGGAGCCAGAAGTACTTTTAAAAAGCAATACAAATCTGGCCCTAAATAAATCAAAACGCAAAGTACAAGGATCTTTTATAAATTTATTAAATATATTTATTTATTGCACTAATGTAATTTTTGACCTTTGAACCTAAACTAAATTCACATCAGTAATTATACATTTTTTTTGTCTAGAGTTCACATGAAATTATACAATTTTTTTTTTATCTATTTTGGTATTTGAATTTGACAATTAAGTTCATTTTGGCCTTTAGATTCGGAAGATGTAAAAGTTAAGAGTACCACATCATCAAAACTCGATGAATTAAAATCCAAGTTCAAAACCAAAATGTGTCTAGTTGTTAAGTTTAGGTACCAAAGTGAAAGAAAAAATACAGGACCACAATCGACCTAATTAAAAGTTTAGGGGGCAAATATTATATTAACCCTTATTTATTTATGGTTTATTTTCAAATCTCCTTCCCTCTCTCTTTGCACACTGCACACTCTCTGAAACCCTAAAAGCTCTCACCCGTCAGTCCGTTTACCTCTCCAACGGCCCAATCAAGCGATGACATCCGCCCACCCGCCGCCGGCACCGGGACGCGAGCTCTCCAATCCTCCGACTGATGGGATCTCGAACCTCCGATTCTCCAACCACAGCGATCACCTACTCGTCTCCTCATGGGATAAGGTGCTCCCTCACCATCAAAATACCTTTCAAACCTTTAAAGTTTCCTTTAATTTCCAGCTAACAGATTTTTAATAATAGACTGTGAGATTGTATGACGCGAGTGCCGATTCATTACGAGGAGAGTTCATGCACGGTGGGCCTGTACTCGATTGTTGCTTCCATGATGATTCCTCTGGATTTAGTGCCAGCGCTGATAATACGGTTAGGAGGTTAGTTAATGAAGCTTTGGCTGTTTCCATTTTCTTTTTCTGTTTGATTCTCGAGAATGTTTTGGAAAATGAATTTTGGAATCAAGCTTAAAATTGAGCTGTTAGCTTTGCAGGATAGTGTTTAGCCATGGAAAGGAGGATATTTTAGGTAGACATGATGCTCCCGTGCGTTGTATAGAGTACTCTTATGCAGCAGGTTGGTTAAAATTACAAACCTTCTCTTCTCTTTTCATTTAATGTGGATTTCAAGATAATTTGCCTTTGATTTGGCCCTTCAAAGTAGGATTTTTATACCTGCTAGTAGAATGTGCATCGGAAATTTCAAGTTTGTCGAAAAGAAAATAGAATTATATACTTCGGTTTAACTGAAGAAGAAAATGAGAGGATGAAAAGTGTTCATTTTTAAGGATTGGTGCAAGTTGAATCGTAATTGAATGATGTTAATCGCAAATTCCACTCAATCCTGGTGGGTATGAATGAACATATGAGTTCTCATTTAGAATATCAAACTAATCCTATGGATTTTAAGTTGTGGAAATGTACTATACAGGAGAGCTTTTTGTTTCATTTAAGATGTATCTGAATCCTTAATCTTTCATTCTGTTTGTTATAGGACAAGTTATCACAGGCAGTTGGGACAAGACATTGAAATGTTGGGATCCAAGAGGTACAAGTGGCCAGGAGCGTACTCTTGTTGGCACATACCCACAGCCTGAGCGAGTTTACTCATTATCTCTTGTTGGAAATCGTTTAGTTGTGGCAACTGCAGGAAGACAAGTAAATGTTTACGACCTGCGGAATATGTCGCAACCTGAGCAACAAAGAGAATCTTCATTGAAATATCAAACTAGGTGTGTGAGATGTTATCCGAATGGAACAGGTACTAGTTATAACCTCTAAAACTTTTGTAAATTTTTATAAGGTAGGAAATACTATTTAAAGGAAGGCTTAGATTTTACAAGCATTGAAATAAATCATTAGTCCTTGATGTTTAGATATGTAATCCATTTATTCTTCTGTCACTTTTATTTTGGGTAAAGTTGCTTCTCATTAGAAAAGTTTATGCAGGATACGCTCTTAGTTCGGTTGAAGGGCGGGTGGCAATGGAGTTCTTTGATCTTTCAGAGGCCAGTCAAGCCAAAAAGTACGTATCTGTCTTTTTTCCTTTTAGCTGTATATATTGAGGTATATGCTGGTTATGTGTATAACATGAACTTTGGAACTGTTCTTCAGCTGATCCTACCCACTTTTCATTATCTTTTGCTTTTATTAATGGGTTTTTTGGATCATTGGTAGATATGCCTTTAAGTGCCATCGGAAATCTGAGGCTGGACGGGACATTGTATATCCAGTAAATGCTATTGCATTCCATCCCGTGTAAGTTTCTGTATTAGTCCTCAATTTGTATGCTAAGATGGTATAAAGTACATGATGTTGCAAGTATTGTCCTTCCGTTGTTTGTGTTTGAGTAGCTGACATGGACAGATGAGAATTAGTAATTGGAAGCGTTCAAAACAGATTGATCATTTTTCTCTTATTTGATTCAAATATTGCTGAGAAATAAATAAATAAAATGCAAATCTGTATTACTAGCAACTTCCAATCTTTTAGCATTTCAGACACGAGGTTACAGTTTATTGGTAATGCTTTCGAGTTAGGCTCAACTAAGCGATTTTCCTGAAAGCTTAAAAGTTGATCTCGAAAAATAATTAATATCTGCTCCTTCCGACGCGCACAATTGCTAATTTCTGCTTTGATTTTCAACCTGCAGCTATGGTACATTTGCAACTGGAGGTTGTGATGGTTTTGTTAATGTGTGGGATGGAAACAATAAGAAGAGGCTGTATCAGGTAAGTGATTGGATTGAACTGTAGTTTTATTTTCACAGTGAAAGCCCGATAGTTTACCACCAGTTTTAAATGATCTTTTGCAGTACTCAAAGTACCCAACAAGCATTGCAGCTCTTTCGTTCAGTAGAGATGGACGATTGTTGGCTGTGGCATCAAGTTACACGTTTGAAGAGGGGGAGAAGCCGTAAGACAACTCCCACTCACTCTCTCAAATGCAAAAAAACCTCAAAGTAAACCATATAATTCAGACATATCTGAGCACTAATTTAATATCCTTTTTCTTGTGTGCAGACATGAACCGGATGCCATTTTCGTTCGAAGTGTAAACGAAATAGAAGTCAAGCCAAAACCAAAAGTGTACCCTAACCCTCCAGCATAGCCAAGTAAGGATCTCTATATAATTTATGGTAATTTGAGAAATGTGATATGTTGAATACTTTGTAAGTCTTCGATGATCTTAGAGTGTGTTTGGTCAAGTAAAAAAGTAGAAAGAAAATACATTTTGAGTATGCTTGGTAAGAAGAAAAGTGAGAGGAAAGAAAAAAGAGAACTTATTATTTTTCATCGAAGCGTGTAAAAGCAAATCATTCCATAATTGGAATGATAGGAGAGAAAATTAGTGAGATTAAAGCGTGCATCTTTCTTAAATGAAATTAAATCTTATTTTTTAATTCTACCAAGAGTTAATTTTTTTCTTCACTTTTTCATAAATCTTACCAAGCACATAAAAAAAATTCCAGTTTTTTTTTTTTGAATCATAGGCTATTGTTTCTTTTCCACTTCTGTTGAAAAATATTACTAGCTGATTTATAGCATAAAGAAAAAGAAGAATGCTAGCACATTTTGATAATTTTTTAATTTCTCATTGAACACGTTTTTTATAAATTAAAGAAAAAACCAAGCCAAATAGCGAATATTTTTAACAACAATGAGAACGAGCTTTTTTTTTTTAACCCTAACCGTCTAAAACTAGTAGCCCCAAATATTGCTTGGACTAATAAATTCGTTGACTTCAAATCGGAAGTCAAAAATCAAGTAGAAGACTCACCATGGTGTGATTTACATTAGAGTAAATTTGGACAAAGTTAACTCATGGTAAATTTATAAAATTGGATAAAAATCTTCGAGCCTCAACCTTTTCAACATAGTCAAGGCTTCATTATTTAAAAGCTAAGGATTAAATTGTTATTAGATCTAATCACATCATAGTTTCATTGGTCACTTAACCATCAGGTGATAAAAAAAATAATTTTGAAAATGTTGGTGATCAAAATTATAATATTTTTAGTTAAATAATAAAAAAAAGACTTATTCATAAATAAGATGATTATTAGTGTAGTTTACCTTAAATTTTTTTAATACTATTATTACCTTTAAAGTTAATTGCATATATAATTATTAAATTACGGGTTTAATTTTAAATTAATACATAAACTTTAAAACGTTTGACTTAAATTCTCGAAGTACCATGAGCAAGAAGTGTGGTTCAATTATCTCCTTGTGTCTTCATCCTTTTCACATTTGAGGGAAATGTGAAAGAGGTTAGAAATATTTAGAATATTTTATAAGAGAAATGGGTTTGGGTAAATGGGTCAGATATATAATATATAAAATAATCGTTTTGCTCAATTTTCAAGTGATTGACGTACAGTACAGGAGCTTGTACTCTAGTTTCACCTTAGAAAGTATATTATAATCAAATAATATTCTTATACCATTAATTGCCCTCTCTTAAATTTTAAATTGATTTATAAATTTCAAAACTTTTCAATTGAATCCTCAAATTACATTATCATTCAAATCTATACATTTTATTAGTCTAATCTTTAGCTTTAACATTGAACATGTTCAACTAATTTAAAATTCAACCCAAGTACAGAATAATACATTAGATCAAATCCATTGCATAGCAGCCTGTGATTTAGAACTATAATAGGAAAAGTTTAACGTAGAGTGGGTAAGATGGGTGGTGTTCCCTTATTCAAACAGATTCATTTGTACAAGTAAATTATGTATGGATATAATATAACATGCCAATGGGATTTTTAGTCAAATTAATACCAAAAAGGTCTCCTTAAAACCCGATTAAACAAAACCCCCCATTTGGTCAAAGTCTATGGATCCAAAAGCCTCCATTCCCCCCATTGCCCTAAAATTCAAATTTCACATTTTGACCCATCAACTTTAGCAACCCATTCTTCTTTAGGTTTCACATGTGATGCAAGTGATTATGTGAGGAATGACCTCATCACCTTTTGCTTCATACATTTTCTAATGCTTTCACTCCAAACCATTGCTGACTACTACATTTCTTCATTACTCCCATAATTCCTTTAGTTTCGATCAAAGATCTTGGCTTCAAAAGATGGTAAAATTATAGTTCAGTCCTGTCAAAAATCCCAAATTTGTAGAGTAATCCTTTTCAAAAATTTGAAATTCAATTTTTTACTACACCCCAAGCTCGATTCTTGTTAGACCAGAGCTGGGCGGTTTTGTTTTTGGTACTTTAGACTAATGGGATCCGACCTAAATTATTGTTTTTATTACTTAAAGGCTTAGATTTAAAAATGTCTAATTGCTGTTTTAGTCTATTTACTATATTGAAATTTGGGATTTGATCTCTTTACATTAATTTGGTGTGATTTGATTCCTCCATTTTTATAATGTTATCAATGATTCGAAATTGATAGTACCGTTAGTTGCTGCCATTAAAGTGATGATGTGAGTTTTTATTTTACCTTTATTCAATGACGCGATCCGGGTCACAATAAATTTAAATAATAATGATAAAATCACATGTCAGTTGAATTCTTAAAATCGTTTGAAAAAATAAAAAAGAAACGCCACAACTTCACAACAAGAACAAATAGTGTTATCAAATTGAATCCATAAAAAATAATAAAATTATAAAAATAAAAAAATTAATTATATCATATTAAAATATAGTTATTAAATTTAAATTTTCAAAATAATAGAAAAAAATAAAGGCTTAATATAACATTTGGTCCCTAAATTTGACACTTTTTCATAATTTGGTACCTAAACTTTGTTTGGCCCAATTTGGTATCTAAACTTGACACTTTTTTCCTAATTTGATACTTAAACTTGACACTTTTTGCTAATTTGGTACCTAAACTTGTCATTTTTTCTTAAGTTGGTATTTAATCCTTTTTGGGATCCAATTTGGTATCTAACCATGACTTTTTTTTTCCTAATTTGGTACCTAATCCTTTTTTTTTTGCTTTGGTACTTGAACTTGTCAAACATTATACAAATTACTCCAATATACTAACAATGTTATCTTTTTATGAGTTAGCAAAAATAATCAATGTATAGTTGACATATGACAGACGATATAATATTTCTTGGTATTATATGTTCAATTATTTTTAGTTTTATTTATTTAATTAATTGAAAATAATGAATTTCTTTTAATTTGAGTTTTTAAAACTCTTTTTTTTCATATTTAATATTAATTCGTTAAGCATAGCTCAATACCTATTTTTTTAACATGAATTTTCTCCTGACAATATTTTTGTAGCATAACAGAAAAAAAAACACCGTTAGTGTTTTGTGAAATTTATATAACATTTAATAAATTTACGTACCAAATTAGGGGAAAAAATGTCACATTCAGGTACCAAATTGAGCCAAAAAAAGTTTAGGTACCAAATTAAGAAAAAGTGTAAATTTTAGATACCAAATTGGGTCCAACAAAATTTAGGTATCAAATTCGAATAAAAAATACTAAATTCAAGTACCAAATGTTATATTAACTCAAAACTAAAAAAATAATAAGATATAAAAAGATATCTCAAGTGGCAATGCTTTATGGTATGGTTTATTGTTGTTTGAGGCCATAGATGCCGTAACTTAAAGACTATGGAGGTAAGACACAGTTTGATTTACGTGTAATCCTGTTGGCATTCATTTCATATTTCCTTAATGCTGATCCAATTGGCCAAAACTCACTGAAATTATAACATGTCTACGTGGACCATATCTTATCATTTTTGCATTACTTTTATATCCTACCATAAATAAAAGTATATATTTGTTTTCATAACTACTCTTATTGCTAATTTATATTTCTGTTTCTTAGTCTATTGGTATGGGTATTGTTATCAATATAGGAGGACGTGAGTTTGAGTACATTGAAGCAAATTGTTCTCTTATTTATGAGTTGCAAAGAGATTATAAATAATTTTAGGCATTATATCAAAAAAAATATATGATTAAAAAACATATCGTAAGGCATTGTATTTAAAATTAAAAAACGTTTTCATACTTTAGAATCTTAAGAATTTCACTTATTTTCAACACAAAATGTTTAAAATATTTTTTATTGATTTTACTATATTTTTCTCTATTTAATTGCCCATTTTACATAATTCAAAGTCAAATACATAATTTTTTTAATAAAAACTTCAAAAATTCATCCTATTATTTAGGGTTAGTGTAAAGTTTGTTCAATAAATTTGATAATTAGATCCATTATTCTTGAAATTCAATAGTTTTCTTTCGAATTGATCACTGAATTTAGATTTCGTTAAAATATGATAATGGACATTTTTAAATTATGCCATGACATCACTTAAAAATTAAACAAATATAAAATTTATATATATATATTTTTTAATTTTTAAATTTTATATGAATCTTTAAATTTCAGATGATGAAAATGTAATCACAATTTAAAATCCCAATTTAATTTCATCGATGATCAAATTAGAAAAATTATTAATTTTTAATACCAGTGTGAAATAGAAGTAATTTGGATAAACCCTATTATTTATACCAACTTACACATAAGTCGTCACTGCCAAACTCACACGTCAACTTAAAACCAATCCAACACACTTTAGAGCCGCTAGAATTCTTCACTTCCCACTTCCTTTCCAAATGCAAATAAAAAAAGGGGTAAATTCATTATCGGTCCTCAAATTATGACTTAGATTTTAAATTTATTTATAAACTTTAAAAATATTTTAATTGAATTATTAAAGTTAAGGGTATTCGTAGTTCGGTTAAAACTGAATTAACCGACAGAACTGATCTAATTAGATTAATCGGCCGATGGCCGATTAAAGATTTTTTAAAATTTCGAATATCAGTTAATTTAATTTAAAATTAGTTAATTAACCGAATTAAATAATATATATTATGTATAATTGAAATTGTTTTAACTTCTACAGTTTGGATCAAGATTGAAAATTTAATATTAAAAACAATATAGGTAAAAAATTGATCAATTCAAAAAGTACAAAGACTAAATCAATAATTTAAAACAATATAGGGACTAATAACAAAATTTGACTTTTTTAATATGTTAGATACAACTTGTCTATAAAAGAAGTATATAAGTATTTAAAATTTGATTCATGTGTTTTTTAAATAAGTTTGATGTCAAAGCCGAGCTAGAACTCAATACTCAAATTGGCAACTGATCTAACACAAGGACTTAAATTAATGTTTTGAGAACTCAATTAAAAAGTTTTGAAATTGAATGACCAAATTAAAAATTAGAACATAGTTTTGGGGTGGATAGCCGAAATTAAGAATGGGGGATAGAGATGCCACGTGTTAAATAGAAGAATTAGAAATCCACGTGGCGTGATAGTAGAGATTCCAAATAAATGGACGGCATCGAAAGATTTAGTAGTTCGGTTATGTGATGATTATTTAGTATTTTCTTAAACATGTGAAAGTTATTTCAAAAAGGAACCTAAAAAGGTGACACGTGTAAGTCTCACCCAATCAAAGCGCGTTGCGTGCCGTATGGCATGTCGGTTTCGCATTCTGTTAAGCCACTGTTGCTCCCCACTCTCTTCTATTACTGCACTCTACTTAGCTCCACTCCTCTCCGAATTTACATAAATACCCATCACACTAAATTAGCCTTAAAATTAAAATCCAAATTAAAAAATTATATCTAATTTTTTAAAAATAAATTTATATTAAACAAGTTATTTTTATGAAAAATACATACCAACAATTTTTTAAAAATATGTATTTTTTTTGTCTGTTTTGGTACTTAAACTTAGCAATTAATTCAAAATTTATTTCTGAACTTGAAAAATATAAAAGTTTGATGATATGGTACTCTGAAATTTTGTCTCGATTTAGAACGACATTGTTAACAGGGTAGGATGACATAAGTTCGAGCGCGTTTATCCTCCTATTACGAGTGAGAAAAGTTTATGAGTAATTTTAAGCATTGTATCAAAAAAATTATTCTTTTAAATCTTGAAGGAATAATCCAAATTTAGGAATCAAAATGGATGTGGTTCACAAATTTAATACCAAAGCTGAAGTAGTCATCAAATTAAGGGACTAAAAATGATATTATCCCTTTAATTGAGAAATTTCTTGATGTTGGAAAAAGATTGGAAAATTCAAAAAGGGGTAAAATAGAAGGAAGGTTAGTTTATTCTAGAAAACATGGAAGATGGGTTTTCCAGATCCCACACGTGGCTAATTATGGATGTTTCTGGGGATTTTAATTTTGCTGTCTTTCTAGATGCCACCAACCAGCCATGTATTGTAAACTACCAAAATCTAGCACAATTTAACCCTAAACCAATTAAATTTAGCCACGTCATCAACACCCCTTGTTTTTTTTAAATATTATTTGGTTGGCCAGTAATGCAGTAACCCTTCAACATGGAGAATCATTCGGAAAATGAAATTAAGAAGAAATGGGAACCTATTTATTTATTTATAATTTGAAACAAAGAACTTATGCTGCTGCCAAATTAGATTTCTTGAATGTTAAGACAAGTGGTTTTACAGTTATAACGAATTTCTTTTTTTTTTCTATTGGAATTTGTTCCGAGAGTTTCACAAGTAGAATTAAAAAAGTTGATATTATTTTATTTTTAAATATATTTATACAAGTTTATACTAATATATATGTTTTTTATTTTTATAATATTGTATAAATTATATGCGATTTTGGTCAAGGCTAAAATATATAACAATTACAAAAGGGTATTATCCGATGATGGGTCATGCTATATGTGTGGCAATGTGTTAGAAAATATTGACCACGCTCTAAGAACTTGTCCATCAGCGCAAGCAGCTAGGAAAATGTTGGTTCCGATGGTTTGTCTAATGGTTTCATTACCCTTGATTTTGAGCATTGGTTTATGATAAATATCAAGAATTATGATAAATTTGTTAGTTAAGGTGGTAAGGTGAGAAGTTATGTTTGTTAATGTCGTATGAAGGTTGTGGATGTTAACATTAATGGGAGACAACATTAATGGCAAACAATACAAAGTGGTGCAAGTTTAGCACCCTAAAGTTGACTTTGAAAAAGTGGCATGGGATATTTTTTTTTGGTCCTTGAGATAATGGGCTATTTATTGTTTGGTCCTTAAACCTCAACTATAAATAGGCCTTCTCATTTCTCATTTCAATTCATCCCAACCAATCTTTCTCTCTTAGTTTTCTCTCTTCTCCCATTTGAGAATTCTTAAGGAATTCTATTTGTTTGTAATACTTTGGAGATAGTAAAGTTATCATCTGGTGTTAGTGCCCGAGGACGTAGGTATAATTTACCGAACCTCGTTAAATCTCTTGTGTTCTTTCTTGTCCTATTTTTCTTTCAATATTTGAGGGTATAATAGTAGTATTTAATTGTGCTATTAAATTACTATAGAAGGGATATTCTGTCTAAGGAAAGACTTGGTATTTAAGAGATCCATGTGATCCACCTCTCTTCCCTGGGAATTGAACTTTGTGTGATTTTTTAGTACAATAATTTACACGCTTCCGACCCTATTGGAACAACAAGTGGTATCAAGAGCTGAAGGTTAATCGTAGTATGCTCTGTGGTTGCAGTTTAAACTGATCTTCCACATCAGAAAAGATTTCCTTAGGTATATTGAAAGATTATGGAGAAAACGGTCGGTGTAGGAGCTTCAACATCGTCCATGTGGACAAGACCGACAATTGCAAATGCAAGACTGGCCGTGGAGATCTTTGATGGCACGGGCCATTTTGGTATGTGGCAAAGTGAGGTTCTAGATGCCTTTTTTCAGCAGGGTCTAGACATTGCCATTGATGAAGAGAAACCAGATGATGTACAGGAGAAAGATTGGAAGGTGATCAATCAGTTGGCATGTGGCACAATTCGATCATGCCTTTCTCGAGAGCAGAGGTATGCTTTTTCAAAGGAGACTTCTGCAAATAAGTTGTGGGTGGCACTTGAAGAAAATTTTTGAAGAAAAACAGTCAAAATAAGCTCCACTTGAAAAAAAGACTGTTTCGCTTCACATACGTCCCAAGTACCACAATGAATGATCACATCACCAAATTTAATCAGTTAGTCACTGATTTGCTGAATATGGATGAGACATTCAAAGATGAAGATTTGGCTTTGATG
This sequence comes from Gossypium hirsutum, assembly GCF_007990345.1. Classification (NCBI taxonomy): domain Eukaryota; kingdom Viridiplantae; phylum Streptophyta; class Magnoliopsida; order Malvales; family Malvaceae; genus Gossypium; species Gossypium hirsutum. The sequence continues at coordinate 5,955,843 of NC_053436.1, read as the reverse complement.
CTGTTGGGGTCACTTCCTGAGGAGTTTAAGTTCCTAGAAACTACTCTACTTCATGGCAGGAGTGATATATCTCTGAGCGAAGTCTGTGCGGCCTTATACAGTTATGAACAGAGAAAGGACAAACAGAAAAACTCAATCAGAGATACAGAAGCTTTAGTAGTCCGAGGTCGCTCATACACTCGGAAGAAAACTCAAAAGGGGAGATCAAAGTCAAAGTCCAGACTCGGGAAAGATGAATGTGCTTTTTGTCATGAGAAATGCCACTGGAAGAAAAATTGTCCAAAGCTGAAGAATAAGGGAAAAGCTGCTATAGATGCTTGTGTTGCTAAACATGATACTAGTGACTCTGAACTATCACTGGTTGCATCATCATCGTCGTTCCATTCAGATGAGTGGATATTGGATTCGGGTTGTACCTATCATATGTCCCCTAACCGGGAGTGGTTCTCTGATTTAGTAGAACTAAATGGAAGAGTTGTTTATATGGGCAATGACAATGCCTGTAAAACTGTTGGGATAGGTTCAATCCAATTAAAGAATAAAGATGGATCAACCAGAGTTCTGACTGATGTTTGGTACGTGCCCAGTTTGAAGAAAAATCTTATCTCATTGGGGGCCCTGGAATCCAATGGTTCAGTTGTTACTATGAGAGATGGGGTTTTGAAAGTGACATCTGGCGCACTTGTGATATTGAAGGGCATCAGGAAAAATAACTTGTATTACTACTAAGGTAGTACAGTTATTGGAGCAGTCGCTGCAGCTTCCGACAATAAAGAATTGGACTCAATACAGTTGTGGCATATGAAGTTGGGACATGCCAGCGAAAAATCCTTGCAAATTCTGGCAAAGCAAGGATTGTTGAAAGGTGCAAAGGCTTGCAAATTAAAATTTTACGAGCATTGTGTTCTGGGAAAGCAAAAGAGAGTGAAATTCGGTACTGCTATCCATAATACAAAAGGTATTTTGGAATATGTTCACTCAGATGTGTGGGGGCCTTCAAAGACACCTTCATTGGGAGGAAAACACTACTTTGTTACTTTTGTTATGACTTTTCCAGAAGAGTTTGGGTGTATACCATGAGAACTAAGGATGAAGTGCTTAGAGTTTTTCTTAAATGGAAAACTATGATCGAAAACCAGACTGGCAAGAAAATCAAGCGGCTTAGGACGGACAATGGAGGGGAATATAAAAGTGATCCGTTCTTCGATGTGTGCCAAGAGTATGGTATTGTTCGACACTTCACAGTTAGGAAAACACCACAACAGAATGGAGTGGCAGAGCGTATGAATCGAACATTGCTGGAGAAAGTTCGATGTATGTTGTCCAATGCTGGGTTGGGCAAGCAATTTTGGGCTGAGGCTGTGACATACGCTGGCTATCTTGTTAATCGTTTGCCATCATCTGCATTAGAAAGAAAAATTCCTATGGAGGTATGGTCTGGAAAACCGGCTACAGATTATGATTCCTTACATGTGTTTGGAACCACTGCATATTACCATGTGAAGGAGTCAAAGTTAGATCCGAGGGCAAAGAAAGCTCTCTTTATGGGAATCACTTCTGGAGTGAAGGGATTTCGTCTTTGGTGCTTAAGCACAAAGAAAATGATCTGTAGCAGAGATGTTACCTTTGATGAATCTGCCACATTGAAAAAGGTAGCAGATAAAGATATTCAGACGAGCAATACTCCACAGCAGGTGGAGTGTACTCCAAAACAGGTGGAGTTTGAGCAGATGGGGATTTGCCCAGTTAATAAGTCTAATTCTCCAGCCACAATGGAGGAATTAGAGGTTGAAGAGGTTCTGACCCAAGAACCACTAAGTACACCAGAACCAGTTGCAGTTGCAAGGCCACGGAGAGAAATTCGTAAACCTGCTCGATTTACTGATATGGTGGCCTACGCCCTTCCCGTTGTTGATGATATTCCTATCACTTATCAAGAAGCAATGCAAAGCTTAGAAAGTGATAAATGGAAAAGCGCCATGGATGAAGAAATGCAGTCTCTCCGGAAGAACAATACTTGGGAGTTGGCGCAATTACCGAAAGGTAAAAGGGCAATCGGATGCAAGTGTGTATTCGCAAAGAAAGATGGATCTCCTAGCAAGAAGGATATTCGCTACAAGGCAAGATTGGTAGCTAAAGGCTACGCTCAGAAGGAGGGAATTGACTACAATGATGTATTTTCCCCTGTTGTGAAGCATTCCTCCATTAGAATTTTGTTGGCCTTGGTAGCACAGTTGAATTTGGAGCTAGCTCAACTTGATGTTAAGACAGCTTTCTTGCATGGTGAGTTAGAAGAGGAGATCTATATGACTCAGCCCGAAGGATACACAGATGCTGGTGGTAGAAATTGGGTTTGTAAGCTGAACAAATCGCTATATGGATTGAAGCAATCCCCGAGGCTGTGGTACAAGCGATTTGATAGCTTTATGAGAAGGCAGAAGTACACAAGAAGCAAATATGACAATTGTGTATATTTGCAGAAGCTGCATGACGGATCTTTCATTTATCTACTCTTGTATGTTGATGATATGTTAATCGCTTCGAAGAGCCAAAATGAGATAGATAAGCTGAAGGCTCAGTTGAATCAAGAGTTCGAGATGAAAGATCTAGGTGAGGCCAAGAAGATTCTCGGCATGGAGATAAGTAGAGATAGACCGAGAGGCAAGCTCTATTTAAATCAGAAGCAATATCTGAAAAAGGTATTACAATGTTTTGGTGTAAATGAAAACACAAAACATGTAAGTACCCTACTTGCTTCTCATTTGAAACTTAGTGCTCAATTATCTCCGAAGACTGAAGATGAAAGAGAATATATGGCGAAAGTCCCATATGCTAATGCAGTTGGGAGTTTGATGTATGCGATGGTGTGTACGAGGCCTGACATTTCACAAGCTGTTGGAGTTGTGAGCAGGTATATGCATGATCCTGGAAAAGGACATTGGCAAGCTGTGAAATGGATTCTACGGTATCTTCGAAAAACCGTAGATGTTGGTTTAATTTTTGAACAGGATGAAGCACTTGGTCAGTTTGTAGTTGGATATGTTGATTCCGACTTTGCTGGTGATTTAGATAAACGTCGTTCAACTACGGGGTATCTGTTTACTCTTGCGAAAGCCCCAGTGAGTTGGAAGTCTACCTTACAGTCTACAGTAGCTGTGTCTACTACAGAGGCAGAATATATGGCAGTTACAGAAGCTGTTAAGGAGGCTATTTGGCTTAATGGATTGTTGAAAGACTTAGGAGTTGTTCAAAGTCACATAAGTTTATATTGTGACAGTCAGAGCGCTATTCATTTAGCAAAAAATCAAGTCTATCATTCAAGAACCAAGCATGTCGACGTAAGATATCACTTTGTGCGGGAAGTCTTTGAAAAAGGAAAAATTCTACTTCAGAAGATTCCGACAGCAAATAATCCCGCAGATATGATGACCAAGGTGGTAACAACGATCAAGTTTAATCATTGTTTGAACTTGATTAACATCCTGAGAATTTGAGCACCTTCAGGTGTATGTCGCTCAAGAGTGCATTTGTAGGCACTACAAAAGATAGCTTTATCGAATTTGGGGAGTTGAAGGAAGTGTGTGAAGATGTGATTATCCTAATCAAATCTTCAAGGTGGAGATTGTTAACATTAATGGGAGACAACATTAATGGCAAACAATACAAAGTGGTGCAAGTTTAGCACCCTAAAGTTGACTTTGAAAAAGTGGCATGGGATAATTTTTTTTGGTCCTTGAGATAATGGGCTATTTATTGTTTGGTCCTTAAACCTCAACTATAAATAGGCCTTCTCATTTCTCATTTCAATTCATCCCAACCAATCTTTCTCTCTTAGTTTTCTCTCTTCTCCCATTTGAGAATTCTTAAGGAATTCTATTTGTTTGTAATACTTTGGAGATAGTAAAGTTATCATCTGGTGTTAGTGCCCGAGGACGTAGGTATAATTTACCGAACCTCGTTAAATCTCTTGTGTTCTTTCTTGTCCTATTTTTCTTTCAATATTTGAGGGTATAATAGTAGTATTTAATTGTGCTATTAAATTACTATAGAAGGGATATTCTGTCTAAGGAAAGACTTGGTATTTAAGAGATCCATGTGATCCACCTCTCTTCCCTGGGAATTGAACTTTGTGTGATTTTTTAGTACAATAATTTACACGCTTCCGACCCTATTGGAACAACAGAAGGTTGTGGAAAGGTATGAACTTGGTGATATTCACTGACCAACATCTGAGCACAGATAATATTGTCGTGACTAGTTGGTCTTGGGCTAAGGTGTCAATGAAATTGGGTGCGACATTACAGCAACAAAATTCTTTGTGTTGGGAAAAACTTCTGATTGGATGGGTTAAATTGATTAAGGATGATGGGGTTCATGGTAAGTCTGGTAATGCTACGGCTGGGGTTTTGGTGAGAGGTCATAAGGGGGATTGGGTGGTTGATTATGGTTGTAATTTAGGGGTGAGCTTGGTTTTGGAAGCTGAACTTCAAGCGATTTTGGATGGGATCAAAATAGCGTGGGATAAGAGGGTGTGTCAATTGTTAGTTAAGAGTGATAATAAGATTGCGGTGGATTCAATACTTGGAACAAGGAAGGTGAGGACTCGTAAGGTGGTTTTGAAAATTTGTAACGGGATGAAGAGGGGTTAGCAAGTTCAAATCAGGATATTAAGCATATGTTAAGAACGACGCACATGGCAGTAGATGCAATGTCTAAATAGGCTACGGATTACGCAATCAGGTTCACATCTAGTTAGACATTTTGTTACGAATTAATATTTAACTTAATTATAAAATTTAAAAACTTCACTCAAAGTTTATTTAATTTTTTTAAGTGAATAAATAATCAATTAAAAATTTAGGGTAATATAGTTTGGGAAGTTTATAAAAAATAATTATATAAAATAAATTTAAATAAATAGAAAAGTAGACGCCAAAAGTAAAACAGGCAAGATATTTATGAAAATTAATATGGAAAGAGTTTGAAACTCACTTGCAACTTACAAGCCAAATTGAGATCAGATTTTGACCAAATGAGTCGTGGTGGACACGCACTAACAGACCCCCCGTACTCGAGCGGTTTCGTTTACCCTTTCTAAATTGTTTGCGGCGGCTTAATTACACATGTACCCCCTAAATTGTAAGTTAACCCCAATTGGGTTATAATCAATTCTTCACTTTAAGTTTACATCCATTAGTTAGACTTTGATTGTTGGGGCTGGAGTGATCTCAAACTCAAACTCAAATAAGGGTGTAATTAAGTAGAGACGAGTTTGTATAGTAACTAATTTAAGCTTGATTTAAAATTTAGACTTAATACTTAGCTTGAGATATAATTAAGGTATTTATATTTAAATTCGTTTGTAATTAAACTCTTTTTATATAATAAGGGTAAAAATATAAATTTGTAATATACAGTAATCCATCTCAATAATTATCAAATTAAATTTAAATATTAATAGTTAAAATCACATGTGATTTATTTAGACACTAATTCTGGAGGAAATTAATAAGGGGAGGCGTGTTACTAGTAGCATTGAATTGACTTGGAAGCAGTCATATGAAGGCATAGTCTCCACCTCATGAGAGCATCCCCCCACACTATTTCACCCAATACACCCTCCTCCCCTTTTCTTCGTAGTTGACCCACTTCACTTCCTTCTTAGCTACCACCTTCCCTTCCCTATATATATATTACCCTTTTCACTCAGTCTCTCACACCACACCCCACCTCACAGATTAAACCCCTCCAAAAAAGCTTACTTTTAGCACTCTGTTTTTGCTCTCAAACTCGAAGGGACTCGGAAGTATTAGATATGGCGCTTGAAGCTCTGACCTCGCCGGCGACGCCTTTCACCAACAAATACGATGACGTGGACAACAATTACGTCGAGACATGGAAGAAAGGCAAGCGTTCGAAGCGCCAACGCGGCGACTCTCCTGCTGCTGTTGAACTTCAACCCACCACCGAAGAAGAGTACCTCGCTCTTTGTCTCATCATGCTCGCTCGCGGCTCTTCCGGTGCTGATCGTGATGTTATTCGTCGGTCTTCCTCTTCGTCGTCACCGCCTCCGCCGCCGCCTGCTTTGAAGTTGTCTTACAAGTGTAGTGTTTGTGACAAGGCGTTCCCTTCTTATCAAGCTTTGGGCGGTCATAAAGCCAGCCACCGCAAACCCCTTTCCGCCGACGCCGCTACCACCACCGCCGCCGTCAACGTCGATAACCCATCAACAACCAGCACCGCCACCACCATCACCAGCAGCGGTAGGCTTCACGAGTGTTCCATCTGCCACAAGAGTTTCCCTACGGGCCAAGCCTTGGGTGGTCATAAACGCTGCCACTACGAAGGTGGCAACAACAACAACAAAAATAACAACAACAGCGGTAGCGTTAGCGTTAGCGTTAGCGGGGTTACGTCTTCGGATGGGGGGGCGTTGAGCCACAACCACCGTGCAGTCGACTTTGACTTTGACCTCAACTTGCCAGCCTTGCCGGAGTTCAGTCAAATGTACCCAGATGAAGAAGAGGTTCAAAGCCCATTGCCGACCAAGAAACCACGTCTCTTGATCGCCAAGAAAGAGAAACTGGATTCTTCATTAGCACAAGATTTAGAATTAAATTGAAAAATTCAGATCATTTGTTTTTAATTTTCAATATTTTTTCTGGGATTTGTATTTTTTTTTTCGATGAATTTGTTATGTACAGTGAATTTGTTCATTTGTTTATGAACTATGATCTATCTATCCCCATATTGTAGTCAGATGCTGCCAATTCATTGGTTCATTTCATATATATAAACAAATCATTTTCTGAAACTCGCATTTACGATTATGGATGTGAATGAATCTTTTATTTATTTTTCAACTTTCCCAGGGATGCCGTGAAAAGGAAAAAGTCAATCTATGCCAGAACTTTTTGGGGGTTCAGAACTAAACTTCTTCAGAATTTTATTAAAGAGATAAATTTTCGATTTTCAGTGCCAAGATTCCTGCTTCCCTCTATTGATAAGATTCCAACCGGAAATTGAGAAGGGTTTGCCGCGTGAACACAGCGAAGAGACAGCGGGCAAGAGAGGTAGGCAGCCGTGTTAGGGAAGATATGGTTCACAGTTGAAAAAAAAATGGGCTAACTATCATTCGACCCCATCCCCATGTGGTTTAATGCTTTTAATGCACATGTTGGCACGATCAGTGGATCATAATCATCATCATCATATCTGTTTAATTACAGTTTTAGTCTCTTTAATTTTGTATAATTTGATTCTTTTATTTTTATAATGTTATCGATAATCATTAAAGTAATAATTTTTAACTGTTATTCAATTGCAAAATTAAAATTATAGTGATTCAATCAATAATAAATTTATAAATCGGTTGAATGTTTAATGTTCATTTAATTTGAGTTCAAACCTTATCACTTTCGTTCCTCCTTTATTACTGTTAAAAAATATAGAGACTAAATATTGAATTTAAGTATAACAAAGGGACTAAACCAACAATTACACCTAATAATACTTTTTTTTTTGCACCGCCTTTTGCGTGCCTTAGGTGATTTGACATTCGTGACATATTAGATACTCGCTATTAAATTTTAGTTAAGTCATCACCTCCAAGCTTAAAACTTAACTTAGTAGGATTGTATTTTGAAAATTCAGATAAATACAACACTCTTTGAAAAAAAACACTTACACATGAAATATAACATTGTCAATTGAATTTTAATTCAATTGGTATTATTATTAGCTAGAAAAACGTGGACTCAAATAGGTCTAAATGTAGTTAAGAAAAAATAATAAAGATATGATCTGAACTTATAATGAGATTATTAAAAAAATATAACATTAAAACTCATGCCCTTAATCTTGAAAAGAAAAAGGGTAAAAAAAGCATTGTATTTTCAATTCGATCTTATCTTAGTCCCTCTCTCTTTTTCGTGATTACTTTCCTTCTCATTTTCTATTCCACCAAACACGGCCGTCAAAAGGGGTTACTAAGTTGGGGAAAACTGGGAAAAAAGGGAATTGAATATTCTGACATGGCCAAACACAAAACACTGAAACATTCAAGGTAGACACGTTTACTTTTAGGGTTTGTCTGTTCTACTTCTCTACGTAAATAATAAAACAATCCTTAATTTCCAGTTGTCTTATACGCCCGTATGTTCTCTACGTTAACACACTTCAACTTCAAGAACTCTTCTACTTCTCCCTGATCGGATACTGAGCATGCCGGACCGGAGTTTTTAACTAGATTTTTCATATTTAACCCTAAATCTTAAACCTAAACATTAAAATTATAGTTTTTATGGAACTCGAATAAGAAAAACGAAAAAAATTGTAAAAAGCAAATTCCATTGTTAGTCCGTATACTACTTGTAAGTTACAGATTTAATTTCTATGATCTATAACTTGGTCAAATTCAGTTCTTATACTTCTCGAATCTCAAAATTTTAGTTTTGATCAAAACGATAACTGTTAAGTATAACTCCTATTTTAGTCAAATTTGAGAAATAATTTTCCGGTTAAACTTTATTTATTTGTTTCAATCAAATTCTCATTAGTCTAGATTATTTTATTATTAGTTGACCTATGAATTTAGCTTATAAATAGAGTCTTTTACAACTTTAGAAAATACACTCATTAGATATTAGAACTCATAATATTTTTAGAGAATCTTGTGTTTACGTTTTGAGAATTCTTTGGTTTTGTGAATTTCGGGATTTAGTTGTTATCTCTATCTTTGTACTCTTCGTTTTTCCGCTATTTTTACTTGTTCGTTACTTAATCGAGTCGATCCTCAACAATAACAATTAAATAGCTATTAACCCCGCATTATACGTGAGCTGTGGATTTAATTTCTACTACTTTAAAAATTAATTATTAAATTTATTAATCAAAATAATAATACATGTAATAATATATTTATCGCATAAAATTACGAAAATTGGAATTAAAAATATCAAATGACTGAATTCGAGGAATATAATATAGATTTAGTGTTTATTGCGTGTGGGAGGAAATTAAATAAGGCTCATAAGTTGGTTATGTGTAAAATGTTTGTTTAACAATGTGTGTAAATTTAAAAAGGCGTGCCAACATGTGTTTATTTATTTTTAATTAAAGCATTAACAAACCGGAAAGGCATAATAAACATTGAGGAAAGTGTTACGTATATCACACATAGTTTTCTTTACACGTTTTTTATTTAAGGAATAAATTTAAAAATTATACATAAATTTTAATTTAATCTGTAATTTTATATATGAAATTTTGATTTGATTAAATTTTTATAAATTATTAACATAATTATTGATATAGCATCATTTTATGTTTATATATTACATACAGAAATATTTATATTTATCCAACATAAAAATAAATCAGTGCATTTATTTCTTTAAATATGTATGATTGAATCAAAATTAAAGGTTCATGTATACGTTTGAATTACAATCAAAGTTTCGTATGTATAAATTTAGAGGTGAGTGTTCGATCGAATTAAGTGAAAAAATTTCGAGTTAATCGAGTTCTATTTTATCATCCTAACTCAATTTGAAATTTTTGAATCAGGTCGAGTGAAATGAAATTCGAGTAAAGTTGTTCGAGTTAAATTAAAAAAAATTAAACATGTCAAATAAAAATATTGTTACAGTATGACTAATTCCATGTCAGAGTACATAAATTTGAAACAATATATATTTGAAAATTGTTCAAATAAAAAAAAAGATACTTGAGTATGATAAACTTTAATCATTAATTAGGTCCTCAAAATTATTATTTTAGGAAAAAATTAAAACTTTAACTTTTTTATATATATTTTTAGAATTTTTAAATTTTTTTTAAAATATAAAATTTGAAATTTCTATAAATATTTTTAATTTTAAAATTATTTTGAAACTTTTAAAATTATTTTGTAATTTTTGTTGATAGTAAGAACAATTTGTTTATTTTCAAAGTTGACAGGAATCAAAAGGGTATTTACACAACTCTGTTATTATTATTCGAGTTATTCGAATTGTGAAATTTAACTCAACACAAACTAGAAACTCGAATCGAGTTATTTGAGTTAACTTGAATAACTCGAAATTTGAATTTTTTTTAAAATTTTTTTATCGAATCAAGTTTTGCTCACATTTATATATGATTATAGCAAATTAAAGTTTATATATCAAATTACACATCGAATCAAAGTTGATATATAATTTTGAAATTTATCCCTATAATCTTTTATACATTAAAAAAGACACATGGGTTTCTCATTAATGAGTGTTTAAAGTTTTAGTTTCCTTTTTATGAGTCGAAAGGTTTCAATCTCCCTTTGATGAGAAGAACTATAAATCTCAAACACATGGTCGTATCAATTTGGTTTTCTATACCAACGGTCTTCGATAATGGCAAAACAGCGGTCCATAGAGTGGCAATAGCAAAACTATGCAAGGAGCTCGAGCATTTTTGTACAAAGATACAACAAATATGGAAGTAGCATGTGGATGAAACTTTTGCTGAGAATACAATCTAAGTGTTCGACTAAATGCGTGAAACAATGAATAACATGATTGGTACAAAAGTTAGGAACTCTGAGTAGGGGAGAGCATAAGCCGGTTAGAATTGATTTCACCAATTTGACCAACCAAAACAATTTAATCAGTTAAGAAGTTGATTGTAAAATCACAATATAATTTTGTACTAAACACTATTGTGAGCTTCATCCAAAATATTCTGTTTCAGTTGCGAATCATCAGGGACACAAAATTTGTTGTTGTCATCCATACCAATATTATAATCAGTTATCTGACCATTTTTAACCATTTCCCATTTAGTCAATAAATTCGGATCATCAAATTGTAACTTCAAATTTTCTATAAAAACAAAGGTTTAGCCCTTAACTGGATAAAATAAATCCATCATGTTCTAACTTAAGTTGAGCATTCATCAAACGGAGAGAAAAGAGAGATTTTTGACTCAAAATATCAGCAACGACATTTGCTTTACCCGGATTTTAGTCTATTATCAGTCGGTTATTAATTTTGAATTACATAACTAAATCTATCGACTTAATTGACTTAATATTTAATATTTTTAACGGGTAAATAAAAATGTTTAAAGAAGTTAAAAATAAAAATAAATATTCACCTCATGAGGTATTAGGTTGTGGTTATCTTAATAGTGTATAGGGTTATACACTGGTATTGCTAACTCTATTAAAATTAGATATTGATTAATTTTTTTACTAGTTCATGGATTAATTTAATATTTTTTTACTAGTATAAAGACTAAATTAATTCATTTAAAAATAAAGGGACTAAATTTAATCGATTTCTATAATTCTATAATCGAAAAATTTAATAGATACTTTCATAAAAAAAATGTCTATATATAATAAAATTTCACCCAAAATAAATAAAACAATTTAATCTATGTAATAATCATAATATTTTACTACTACATTTACGATATAGTTATGGGTGAGTTTGGATAGGTGTTTTGAAAATTTCAAATTGTTCATGATAATTCGGATTTTGGATTTCGGATTTTTCATACTATATATTAATTTATAAATTATTTATTTATAAGAGGACTGAATTAAAAATTTTCATTTTGGGGGTAAAGTACAATTTCACAATATATTAATTCATAATTTCTCTATTTATAAGAGAACTAAATTGAATTTTTTTTTTCATTTCTGGGGCCAAAGCCCCGACTTGTCCCTTCATATTTGCCTCTGGATGGAAACACATTGATTTGGATTGATATTTGATTTTTCTTATCCGAGATTTTTTTTTTTAGATTACAAATTAAGGAGGAGACGCCATAAAAGAAAAATTTTATTAAAAAGAAAAGAAGGCATAGCCACGATACAAGAACATGAGATGCCTTGAGTAGAACACGTTCTAGGACCTTTTTGAATGAGTGATGATGCATTTACTTATGATTAATGTAAAAATAATTGTGATGGTGAAATTAAAAACTGTAACAATATTGTTGTATAAGATAAAAAAAAAACTAAACGCAGCACACAAAAAATAAACACTTACATAAAGTAAATTTAGACCATACCCCCATAATGCTTGTGTGTGTGGGGGTGGGGGGGCGGGGGGAAGCTGGCCATGGATGGCATGGCAGCTATCCATGTTTTCATACATTGCTGTATTTGCCAACTACAATCAAAATTTAAAGGAATAATAATTTTTTTATCCTTTAACTTTATAAAAATATCATTATAATCCTCCATTTAATTTTTTATTGTGTTTTTTTGTCAATCACCCAAAATAATGAAAATTTTAACATATTTTAACTTTATTGATGTGGCATACACGTGAATTGCTACATGGATAACACTTCATTATTTAATTATTTTTTAAAATATTAGAAAAATATTTTTTTATAATTTTCATATTTTTAATAATTTCACTGATTTATAATTTTTGAAAATATTTTTATAAATTTATCTGAATTTTTAAAATTTTAAAAAAATTAATTAAATAATGAAGTGTCATTCATATGAAAATCCACATGTATATCACATTATCAAAGTTAAAAAAGTTATTTTCTGCATCCATTTTGAGGTAATTTGATAAAAAAAATACAAGTTATATAAGTGATATGGTCCGCTACTTCTACATTAATTTATATGTACCAATCAAATTATTAACATTATCTTTTATTAATAAAAAAATAAATCTAAGTATTTGATTAATTCAGTGATGTCTGATTTGTATTACTCAACTAATAACCGACTCTCTATAAGCTAATTAATTCAGTTGTTTGAATTATTAAATTTTATAAAAATATTTATATTTCTGAGTTATGAAAATATAATTTTTATAAAATAATTAATTGAATAAATATTAAACATATACTCATATTTCGAGAATGAAATAACATAATATCTCATGCTTTACGTTCAGAATTAATGAAGTATAACTAAATTCGCAATCTTAACTTGAGCCTTAAATTTTGGCTGAGTCAATTAGAATTTAAACTCGACACAACCTGATTCGACAATAAAAATATCAATAACTTAAATTAATTCAACATACTAATTGATCCAAAATGATCTGATTCCAGAAAACTAGAATGATAAAAAATCGAAATAATCTACATTTAAATTTATTGAAAATTTTAAAATTCAAATTCAAATTGACTCGATTCAAGTTGCCCAATTGATAGAAGTAAGTATAAATTTGTTTTTCTTATCTCACCCTTTTGGCTAAGGTATCTATCAATACCTAATATCTATGCTTATTGCCAAAAATGAATTATTAAAGAATTAGCAGCATCAGTTACAAAAAAGCTTATAATATAATAGATTAATGTTTTCATCTTCACTATATTTAATATTGTAAAAGTGGGCATTCTAGTTTGGCAGGCTAAACAAAGTGGCTAACTGTACTTAATAAAATTATTAAGGATAAACTAACATTTAGTCTTGTAATTTTTTTAATTTTATCTTTTAAATGTGATGATGTGACATTATGAGATTATTATATATTATTATTTGAAAATTTAAATATATATAAAATTTAAAAGAATACAAAAAAATTTTAAAAAATAATTCAGAAATCTAAATTTAGTGATTAAATTGAGAAAAGAAAATTGTCAAGTTCTGAAACTATCGTGGACCAAATTTTAAGTAAGATGTCTAAGTCTAGAGGCTAATTGTTATTTTATACTAAAGTATTAGTTTATGGTAAGGATAAGCAAAATGAAGGTGAATCGACCAAGTCTTTGGGATGCTTGTGGTTGTTTGGATCTAAAAGCTGCCTCAGCAAATTGGCAAAATTTATGTGCAAGTGGCATTTGTAATTTGTAGGCAAACAATATTTGGTCAGCTTTGGATAAATTTGAGCATGTTTTATGACCATTATTTTGACCAGTACAATACACTACATATATGGCTGTTTGAACAAAAAATATATGTGACTCAAAGATTTAAGTAAATTATTTTTAGGTTAAATTTTATTGTTAGTCTATAATGACTTGTAAGTCAAGAGTGTCGGGAAGCATATTTTTGGGACTTCATCTTTGTAGATTGGGCTTATAAAAATTCTATTTGGAGTTATTTTAGAAGTGATTTGAATGATAGTTTGATAATTTTAATTATTAGTGTTCAATTAAGTACAATGACTAAATTAAGTGGGTGATAAATTAGTAATTAGTATTAACTTTAAAAGTGGGATTAGAGTAAGGGACTATTTAAATAAATAGTCCATTAATTTGATGAGTTTTGGTTAGTGGATAATTATGGGGGAATTATATATATATGTATGTCTATGTATATGTTAAGTTATAAAAAAAATGAAATGAAAATATGAATAAAATAAAAGAAACAAAAAAAGTCGTGGGGAAAGAGAAACAAAATTAAAGCTTCATCTCTTTGCATGCCGATTTGGAGAAAAAAAAAAAGGGTAAGCACTATTCGGCCTTTAAGTTTCATTTTTGAAGCTTAATTTTATTGGTGTAATTTGATTATTTTCAATTAAACTTAATATTTTTGGAACTTTAAAATCATGTAGTAGATTACCAATGTGGAAATTTAGAGAAATTATGATATTTGTGGAAGTTGCCATTGTTGGAAAATTCTAATGTTTGAAATTGTTTTGATAGAATTATGGGTTAAATGGTTAATTTTGTGAAGTTTAGGGACTGTTTTTGGTGGATTGTTATTTGGCTGGAAATTATTGGTTAGCTATGGAAATTTAATGATTGAATGTTGTTCAATTCTATGTTTGGTGTTGGTGATTAGATTGTGCAAGTGATAAAATGTTGGGAAAACTTTTATAATAAATAATGGAAGGATTTAATTGTATAAATGTATTTATTAAAGTGATGGATAGTAATGAAATTGTAACATAGATCAAGGAACAAATCGACCGGACGTGAATCGTGGAAAAACTAAAGTAACAGAGTAGTTATCGGCCTTACTATTACGACTGTTTTGTTAAGGTAAGTTTGTATTCCCTGAACTCGAACTTTATAAATTGATTTAATTAATTTAGTTGCTACTTCATGTTTATTATATCTCTAACATAATTGCTAATTCAAGTGAATGGAAGTATATGGATTTATATAAAAAGAGATATTGAGTGAGGAATGTAATATTTGGAATTTTGGTTAACTATTGTTGGTTATCCAAATAGCGCTAGGTGCAAATCTTCTATCAGTTTATTTGACTAGTGCTGGGCACAACTATCGCTGGTTATCGACCAAAGCTGGGCGCAATAATTTGTCAATTCGTTCGACTAGTGCTGGGCACAACTATTGTTGGTTATCCGACTAGCGCTGGGCACAATAATTTGTCGATTTGTTCGACTAGTGCTAGGTGTTGACACCATTTTTTTGAAAAACGGGGTCGACTTGGGTTTTGAAAAATGAAAACGAAAGTGGGAGTCGCCACCAATCTTTTTTGATGAGGTGTGATCGGGTCACCTTTAAAAGCAGTTGTTTTTAATAAACAATTTGATTTTATTAAAACAATGAGTTTGGTCTACGAAATTTAGAAAACGGGTTCGGGAGTCGGTTACGTATGAGGAAGGATTAGCACCCTCGTAACGCCCAAAATTGGTACCTAGTTGATTAGTTAGTGTCTTAATGTCGAAAATTAGAAACTCGAAAAGAACTTTAAAAATATGATCCCTCCTTATATCGTGTTATTTTAAAAATACTCAAATAAATCAAAATGGAAAATGCCTTCTTATCTCGAAGTAACAAGATGTTACATCCAGTAAGTTAGGACACGACACCTCGTATTTTTTAGAGTAAGCTTGCCTTTCATTTTTTTATTTAAACATCATTTATTTTAATTTTAAAAGGATATTCGATTACTTAGAATCAACGAGAAAAATCGAAGCTCAGTAAGTTAGGGCACGATTTCTCGAATTTTCTAAATACGGAATATTGCCTTTACTTTCGAAAAATCCTCATATCGAGAAAACCACGTGTCATATCCAATGCGTTAGGACACAACATATTGAAATCCCGATAATGAGTTTTTATTTATGTTTTTTATTAAAGAGCATTCTCGAGTATTTAGATTCAACAGAAAATTAGAACCCAGCACGTTAGGGCCCAATTCTCTCGAAGATCCCAAGTATCGAGTATTACCTTTATTTCCAAAATTTTCCCTTTTTTACGAATTTGGGTAAAAGTTGATGTGACGGAATAACAATTACGATAATGCGAGTAAAAATAATACGAGCAAAAATAACAAAAATAAATATATAAAAAAATCAATTATATACAATAACAAGTAAATAAACAAAATAAAAAAACTGAAATATTTTTTTAAAATAATAATGGACACATAAATAAATAAATAAACATAAAGTAAAACAATAATAATAATAAAGAAATGAATAAAATTATAAAAATTTTAAAAATGTATGTATGAATTTTAAAAAATTTAAAATACAAAAAAAACTATGTAGGTATATATATAATGAAAATATGTATGTCTATACGTATATATATGTGTATGTATAAGAATTATAAAATATGAAAATATAATTACATATATATAAATAACATGCGCATGTGTGTATATATATTACATAAAGACAAAAAAAAATATAAATATGTATGTTATAAAAATAAAATAACGTAAGTATGTACATACATTTATAAATATATGAATTAAAATATGTAAATATATAAGTATATACATATGCATGTAGAAAATATGAAATATAAAAAATATATATTTAAAATAAATAAAGAATATGTACATGTATATAAATTATAAAAAGAATATGTATGTGCATATATAATGACTTAAATCAAATAATACAAATAAAAAGAAAATATTAGGTAAATAATAAATATATATATAACTTAAAATAAATAATAGAGGAACTCCCCTTTTCTAAAAAAAAATAATTAAATGAACTAAAGGATGAAATTAAAATCAAATCAAAATCCGGGGGTCCAAACTGTAAATAAATAAAAAGGGATCGCCGATGACTGAAATGAAACGTGCTCAAAATCAAGGGACCGATTGTGAAAATTCCCCTTCCCTTATGCGCATCGTTTTGCGCAGGACTAGGTTGGAATAGGCGCCAAATTATATGGCCAAAATCGGAAATAATAAAAAGGTCAAATTGCACCTCAGCGCCAGATGGAGGGACCAAATGTGAAAATTACCCATTAGGGCAAAGAGGCGCGGGTCCCTCCCTCAAATGGCGCCGCTTTAGCTTCTATAAACAACAAAAAAACAAAAAAAAACAAAAAAACAAAAAAGTCCTCTCCTTTACTTTTAGAAAGAAAAAACAGAGAGCCAAGGGTCTCTCCCTCTCAGCCTTTCCAGATCCGGCCAACAAGGCCATTGCCATGCACCGTCGTGATCGCCTTGGACGGTGGCCGTCGCTGCACATAGGGGCTACTTCGAGCCCCGTTTCAGATCCTGTTCAGAGGCCGAGCTTGCTTAGCCTGAATACCGAGAGAAAGAACCTTTTGGCCCCGCCTTTAGAGCCGATTTCGGCGACGGAGAGGGCTCCGACGACACGGCCAAGGACGCCCCAGGTATTTCTTTCCTCCTTTTATTTTCGTTTATCAAAAATAAAAAAAACAATAATAAAAAAAATAATGGTAAAAGAATATAGAAAGATTGAAAATAAAGAGAATCCTTAAAACTTTGTTTCTTTCTTTTTATTTCTCCAGATTTGTCCAAGAGAAGAAGCCGATTACAAGTCTTTCATTTTTGGCTTTATAGCCAATCTAAACAACTTCTTAATTTCTATTTTTGTCTGTTTGCTGTTTGTTTCTTTTGTTGTTGCGTGTTACTCGTTTTGCAGGTGTCAGACGCGTTGGTACAGGCGATGGCAGAGGCGTGCGATGAAGGTGCCTGGTGGCTGGGGGTGGCAGACGAGGAGGCCACCCGAGGCATGCGGCTCCTAGGGTTTTTTTTACTCATTTCTGCTGAAAATGTTAATGTTGTTTGGGCTAGGTTTTTAATTTTTGGGCCCATTTGTGATTGGGTTATTATTTTTACTATGCCAGCAAATTTGGGCTTCTACAGCTGCCCCTCTTTGCTCGTTTTCGTGTAACGAGAACAGAGCAAAGACTAAGAAGGACCAAATTTGTCTGGTCTCGCCGAGGCTTGGCTTCTTTGGGTACTGCTCCAATCCACTGCGTCTTATTATTTTGATCCTCTTTACGGCATCTTTAGAGAGATATGACTCCAATCTACTCTGCTACGATTCCATGGGAATGAGATTTGTGTTTTTAGTCTGCTCCACTACTACTTAGGGAGATAAGACTGGATGTGATCTGCTCCACTACTGCTTAGGGAGATAAGATCTGTGCTCTTCACTCTATTCCACTGTTGCCTAGGGAGATAGAACTACCAGCTTCAATGTACTCCACCGTAATCAGTGGGAGGTAAAATCTGCCATCTTCGATCTGCTTCGCTGCCAAATACAGGAAGGCAAGATCTGCAATCTTCACTCTATTCCACTGTTGCCCAGGGAGATAGAACTACTGGCTTTAATGTACTCCACCGTAATCAGGGAGGTAAAATCCGCCATCTTCGACCTGCTCCACTATTGCTTAGGGAGATAAGATCTGTAATCTTCGATCTATTCCACTGTTGCCCAGGAAGATAGAACTATCGGCTTCAATGTACTCCACTGTAGTCACAGAGAGGTAAAATCTGCCATCTTCGATCTACTTCGCTGCCAAATACAGGAAGGCAAGATCTGCAATCTTCAATCTATTCCACTGCCAAATACAGAGAGATAGAGTTATCGGCTTCAATGTACTCCACTGTAGTCAGGGAGGTAAAATCTGCCATCTTTGATCTGCTTCGCTGCCAAATACAGGAAGGCAAGATCTGCAATCTTAAATCTATTCCACTGCCAAATACAGGGAGATAGAGTTATCGGCTTCAATGTACTCCACTGTAGTCACATGGAGGTAAAATCTGCCATCTTTGATCTGCTTCGCTGCCAAATACAGGAAGGCAAGATCTGCAATCTTCAATCTATTCCACTGCCAAATACAGGGAGATAGAGTTATCGGCTTCAATGTACTCCACTGTAGTCACATGGAGGTAAAATCTGCCATCTTTGATCTGCTTCGCCGCCAAATACAGGAAGGCAAGATCTGCAATCTTCAATCTATTCCACTGCCAAATACAGGGAGATAGAGTTATCGGCTTCAATGTACTCCACTGTAGTCACATGGAGGTAAAATCTGCCATCTTTGATCTGCTTCGCTGCCAAATACAGGAAGGCAAGATCTGCAATCTTCGATCTACTTCACGCCAATACATGAAGATAAGATCTGCTTTCTTCGATCTACTTCGCCACCAGTATGGGAAGACAAGATCTGCAATCTTCGATCCACTTCCTATCAATATAGGAAGATAGGACCTACTATCTTCGATCTACTTCACGCCAATACATGAAGACAAGATCTGCTTTCTGTGATCTACTTTGCCACCAATATGGGAAGACAAGATCTGCATCTTCGATCCACTTCCTACCAATATAGGAAGATAGGATCTGCTACCTTCGATCTACTTCACGCCAATACATGAAGACAAGATCTGTTTTCTGCGATCTACTTCGCCACCAGTATGGGAAGACAAGATCTGCACCGTCGATCCACTTCCTACCAATATAGGAAGATATGACCTGCTATCTTCGATCTACTTCACGCCAATACATGAAGGCAAGATCTGCTTTCTTCGATCTACTTCCTACCAATACATGAAGACAAGATCTGCTTTCTGCGATCTACTTCGCCACCAATATAGGAAGACAAGATCTGCATCGTCGATCCCCTTCCTACCAATATAGGAAAACCGGACCTGTTATCTTTGATCTACTTCACGCCAATACATGAAGACAAGATCTGCTTTAATGACTTCAATCCATCCCACTGTAACTTCAGGGGTATAGGATTTGTTTCTTTGATCTGTTCTCTGGGGAACATGACCTGCAAAATCCATTTCATGGACCTATTTATGCCTAGTGTTTAGGATGACATGATCAGAATGAATCAAATGCTCCTAACTAGATGTGTATGTATTATATTTGTAGAATGTAATGAGAATGATCCATTTTTAATGCTTAGGTTGTCATTCCTCATTGTTCATCAAGGTTCTATCACTGATGCCTTCTTATTCAGCTAGTTTGACAGAAAACCCAAAGAAATAGACGCTATTTAGACTATCATTTCTCAAATGTTTCCAACCCTTAGGTTTGGTTAGTTCTAAACAATAGTCCTGTTTCAGGTCCTCGTATTATTTAGAAACTTTCAGAGTAATATGCAGAACTCCTTCTGCATGTGTATTGTCAGTCCATTAATCGTTATTTCAATGAAAAATGCTTGAAAAAGATTATCAAAATGGACAAAATGAAATTTTGTTGAGAGCAAAGCTCTAAACAAACAAATCAATCAAGATAGCAAATTTTGCTGAGACACGAGATGAATAAGATGGAAAATATTATCACAATTGATAAGATGAAAATTTGTTGAGAGCAAAGCTCTAAATGAACACATTAATCAGGATAGCAAATTTTGCTAGAATACAAAATGAGAATAAATTAATCAAGATGATGTATTTTGTCAAAAATACAAAAAAT